>NW_020955966.1:229779-266701 GCF_003031625.1 Empidonax traillii | reverse complement strand
GGGAAAATAGATATGTTGTTGAAGGCTTTGGCATGTTGAAAACATTTCCCTGATTCTGAATTAAGAATGCAGTAGTAATTCTGTTGCTTGTTTTTAGTATTTCAGTTCTCTTGCTTTTGAGATGCATTTAAATCACAGAATCACGCAATTACAGAATGATTTGGGTCGGAAAGGACCATAAAGATAATCTAGTTCCAAATCCCCTGCCGTGGGCAGGGACACCTTCCACTAGTCCAGGTTGCTCAAAGCCCCATTTAACCTGGCCTTGAACACTTTCAGGGATGGGGAAGCCACAACTTCTCTGAGCAAATTGTGCCAATGTCTCACCACCCTCTGAGTAAAGAATTTCTTCCTAACATCTAATGTAAATCTTCCCTGTTTTAGTTTAAATCCATTTCCCCTCATCCTGTTACCATATGCTCATGTAAAAAGTTGCTCTCTCTCCTTTTTGTAAGCCCCCTTTAAGTAGTGGAAGGCTGGAATTTTGATTCTTGCTTGCAACTCAGGATTGTGTGTGCGTGAAATAAATCTTTGTCACTTTGTCTTTCTAGGTCCACTGTCCTTATTTCCTCAGTGGAAGCTGAAACATTACGATGTTATTGTAGGTGTTTTGTCCGCTCGACACAATCATGAACTACGCAGTGTTATAAGGAACACTTGGTTCAAGCACCTGAAACAACATCCTGCACTGAGCCAACGGTAATCTCTAGTGTTTTGTAATTTGGGTCTTGGGGCAAGGGGGTGAGGACTGTAATGCTGAAATATCTTGATTTATAATTTTTTTAAAGTGTTTCTTTTTTGTTTTCCCCTCTATTTTTGAGCATCTGATAGATTTTTTTTTTTTTAATCTGTTTAGCAATATATAAGAATACTTCTTGTCTTGGGCTGTAACTATTTTTTTTGCACTGCTGTTAATTTTTGCAGTTAGTCACCATTGTTCATTAATGATGTATAATGTAAGCCTTTCTCTTCTTTGTGTTGCAATGTATGCTTTGTATGGTATGCAACTTGAAATGCTTAGTAATCCAGGATACTTGAAAGTGGGCAGGATCGCATTTGGTGCGAGAAACACAAAAAACTCTTACAACACCCTCAGCTGTAAAGTTCAGGTTCATGTCCCCCTGAACCAGGTGCACCAAACTGCTGCAGTGTGAGTGACCCTTCCTGACTGCTTGCACAGATCTGTCTGTCTACAGACAGGTCTGGTTTTGCTGAGAAGTTCTGCTGCAGTTCATTCCTGGAAACGTGTCCATCCTCATAGGCCTCACACCTTGCACCGAAAGCGCTTCACTGTTCACAGATTTGGTGTCAGCGTGCAGTCTGGAGTGAAGCATAGCTACTTCAGTCATCTAAAAATGTGACCTTTTGTAGCTTATATGGAGTTCTGGGAGGGCATTTAGCTGCTAGGTCAAGAGCTAGCTTAAGGTGGGTTCTCTTGTCTGCTGACTGTGGAACAACCACGATTGGGGCTGGAAAGAGGAACCTCTTGTTTTGCTACAACCCCAAGTTGAAACATTTCTTTGTAACAGATAGTCTAGAGTCTTTGTTCTTCCTTTTATGCTACATGTCTTTTTTTTTCTTCTTATTTTTTTCACTGCCTTTTGAATGTAGAGAATTTAAACAATCTTGAATTAAGTAACAAAGCCAGGCTGGGAAAGTCAGGTCTTCAGGATCCTTCAGTGTTACCTTAGGTACTTTTTCTGTTTAGTGTGCTGGCTGCCTTGAATCTCACTCCTAGCTGCCAATCTTCCTGCATCCTCATAATGAGATGTAAATGTTAATGTGGGTTTGGAATTGAGCTCAAATGAGAGGATTCACATGATTGCTCTACGTACAGACTGCCATTGCTGATTTTTAAGCAAAGCCTTAACCCTGTGAAATACAGGTTGTTGTGATAAAATAAGGTGATTGAAGATGGAGGGAGGAGGGAAGAGAACTGGTGTTAATAAAACCAAATTATTTTAGTGTCCTTGTGAAGTTTATAATAGGTGCGCATGGTTGTGCTGTGCCAGTGAAGGACAGAGAAGACCCCTACTCCTGCAAACTTCTGAACATCAGTAACCCAGGTATAGAAGTTAACTTTTAAAAATTCTATGATCTGAATTCTGAGAGTAGTTTGGGGAGTTAAGCTTAGCCAGTCATGAAAACAAATGCTGCCTAGAACTTGCTGTCTTTACAGTTGCATGACCTTCCTGTAAGTACCATGTGCAGGCAGGAAAGGGAGAGATTTTGGGGTATGTGCAGGGGTGGTCATTGACTTCTAATGGATTTGCATTTTCCTTATGTCAGGGGACAGTCTCTCCCGTATAACATACATCTGTACTTGATCCATATGTCAGTGAAGTTGGAGAGAGCCAGAATGACCCAGTGTAGTGTCAAATGTGAAGGAAGTAGCAAGGTGACACAAGAGTGTCAGATGGACTTCTGTGGTGGCAACGTGAATTCCAAGCAAGTCTGAATGATAGATTTTTCAGATTCCACTTTAGAGAGAGAAAAACTAAGAACTGTACTATGGGGAAAAAGATTAAATGCTGCCATACCAGAATTCCTAACTAAAATTGTAAATTCTTCCTGTCACCTTCTATTTTCTATTTAATTTTTGCTCTTTAATTACAAGTTAACTAAGGACTGCTTGGCACTTGAGCAGTGACTGAACACGAAATGCAACTTCTGTTGCTTTCTCTTTGGTAACATACGCTGCTCCCAAGTATAAATAATACCTCAGGGCTTAGGGAGGCAATAATGCCAAAAGGCAAGTAGCTGAATGGAGGTGTATGCTGTTTTGATGGAAAGAATAATTATTTTAATATGCTAATATACAGGTATTCATGCAGTCCAATATAATTTTTCGCCCTCACTCAGTGGATTTATTGTGTTTCTAATCTTTTCCCTGTGGATATGTAGGCACTGAGTTGCAATTGCTGTTAACCTGCAGATTGCTGTATCACTGAATTTCTCCTTGCTGCAGTCTGCAGCCTATTGTGTTTTCTTTTACTCCAGTGTTTGATTAACATTGTGCGCTCGTGAGCTGTGCTAATTAATCAGAATGCTTTGCATATATCCAGTGTGCTTTGTGTGTATCCAGTTCAGAAACTAAGAAGTCTTCTCATCTTCTCTCTGTCCTTCCTTTTTCACACAGTTTTGAATCAGGAAATCGAGGCATTCAGTCTCCCTGAGGATGTACCTTCTGTGCTATCTGAAGACAGAATTGTCAGTGTGAATTTTCGTGTACTTTACCCCATTGTCATTACCAGTCTTGGGGTATTTTATGAGGCTGATGGGGTGGGATTCCAGAGGAACATCACTGTAAAACTGTACCAGGCGGAACATGAGGTAGAGTATTGTAGTAATCTTTTGAAAGTGGATTAAAGCGTGTTGTCTCTTTATTGTGGATTTAGTTTTTACAGAAAGTGACATGCTGGGTTGGTGATTTAGAAGAGAAGTACTTAACTGACAAGCATATAAATCACATTTTTGTTCTGTTGCATTGTAAATTCTTATTTCATTCATGTATATGTGTATATATATACACACATGCAGAGACACATCCTGGATGAGGAAAAGATGGAATTCAAAAAGGGCTATGAGTTAATCTAAATGCTCTTATGAAAGAGCACTTACATGTCTTTCCAGTGCACAATTTTTTGATTGTATTTGAGGTTCTAAAGTATTGATATATAGTACGGAATAAAAAATAAACTGTTGAGTATATTTAAAACACATGTGCAGAAATATACATTTGGTGCCTTCAAGCAGAGAGATGCAGGACAGCTATAATTTTTTCTTGCCTGTCTTCTGGCAAGACACTTGAAGATCTCTAGAAGCTGATATTATTTACAGGTAATAATCAAGCTTCACTGATCATTTTCCCCACACCCAAGCTGTTGTGGGTTTGATAGAATAGCTTAGTGCTAACCTGGAGGGAAAAAAATCATTAAGTATGATTGTTGCATTTGATATATTGCATTACCAATAAGTTAATAGGTGAATTTCAAGACTTCTGGCTGTGCTACAGTAGGGAGAATTTTAAGTATGACTTATATGACGAACTTCCAAAGAATTTCGTTTATAATGGCTATAATAAAAATAAAATTACACTGTAATCTGGTTTATGTTTGCTAAATGGTAGAATTCTAAATGTTCAAAGTCTAATAATTTTATCTGCATTAGCTTTTTACTTCCAGTAAAGGAGAAAAATTAGTAACATAAGAGAGCTTGAAGACTGTTTTCTGAAGATCAGGAATTTGGCAATGGAGCATCTTTATGTAATTTGTTATTGCCTAAGAGCCATTTGATGGCCTGTGTAATATAGTAACACTTTTAATGGGTGTTTGGAGGTTTTTTATTTTGTTTTTTTTTTTTTCTGTTGTTCACAGGAAGCGATCTTCAGTGCTCGCTTTAGTCCACCAAGCTGTGGAGTGCAAGTGAACCGATTGTGGTACAAGCCAGTAGAGCAGTTTATTTTGCCAGAGGTATGTGCAGTATCAGAATTGCCTGCAGTTCTTTTAAGTCATCTGGACAGACTGACTGATAAAACTGGCAATTTGGACCAGTTTATTCCCTGATTTATTCCCCTGGCTCCACAAGAATGAATGCATTTGGAAACCTGTTCATTTTAAGGGGAATCTGGAGCTGATTGATTGGTTTATCATCTTAGACAGTGCTAACTAAATACTATGCAAGTTTTTATGCTGGCAGGAGACTTTTCAGGTGAGCAGACGACTTGCAGTACTTTGTGTATATGTTTTGACAATCTAATTTCATACTGAAATGATTAAGGGTTTATTTTACTTTTTAAAAAAGTGTATTAGTTACCCAGCAATTTGGTAGTATATCCTGTGAGCCTTTTCCCTGTAAGACTTCGTTCTGAGATACTAAAATTCTAGACAGTTGTAATTTTGCTATAAATGATTGCATTTTTCCTGAGAGACAGATGGGAAGTGTTTCCTTTGGAGAGAGGGTATTAGTATTCATATATTTCTTTGTGTGGGCTTCCTTAATCTGATATGTGTCATGTGCTGAATGCTTACAGGATAACATGATGTTTGTAATGTAGATTAATGGGGCTTATGCACAGCGTGTAGTCTCCTGTGATACTCAGGGTGCTGAACCATACACGGTGATTCAGAGGAGATGGGAATGCCTACGTGTTCCTATCTACTTGTTTGTGAGCAGTAAATTTAGTAAGCTGTTTGATTGTCTTAAGATGGTTTCTGAGGCAGTATCTATTCTCTGCCTTTCCACCTTGAAGTAGTAATGGATTGTACAGATTGCTGAAGAGCTTAATTCATCTTCCAGCTGAAGTGCTGCTCTTTCTGCTCGTCTTGGGGAAAGGAAGGGAAATGCAGCATTCGAATAAGCATCTGGCAGGCCAGATTGTGAAAGACAGAATCGATCATTCAGCTTTGGAATGACTGAAAGCACAGAAGAGCAGAACCACTAGCAGATAACTAAAACTCACACAGGGGCTCTTACAGCCAAGTCTTAGCAATGCGCTTATTTTGTCAAAAAGCCACAGGCCGCTTGCATGAAAATGGGACTCTGTACTAGGCATACTCTGTGTTACTGATGGGGAGTAGTTAGAGGAACAAAAACCACAGCACTGTTTAACATTAGGAAAGGAGTTTGGCAGGGCTGCATTATGTGAGTACAGCTGTTCGGTATTCACTGCAAATGCCACTGCACTCTGGCAGCAACAAGGCTGGAATTTAAATGGGGAAAAACAGATAATGTAGTCTCAGGTGTGCCACTAATGTTTTTGCTTTAAGCATTTTCAGGCCTCAGCTTTCATTAAGAGGCTTAGAGTAAGAATAGCTGAAGGCTAAAGTAATTAGAACATTTGCTTACAAGTCTCTCAACCTGGAGAATAATGATAGTTTGCAGCTTTAGGACACCTTGCACTGAGGTTCACTGGTAATAACTGAGTAAGACTCTTGGTACATATTTGAAGTCAGTATCAGGAAGAGTCAGTGCTGAGAATTTTAATGTTTCTGGTTGCTGAGGCGTGAAAGGACTTTCCTATTCACTAGCAACTTACCAAAGGTTGTGTCTGTAAACAAGGCACAGAAGAGTAATTAGATCTCAGTCCCTGTAGCTAAAAACATGGGAATGGGAAATGACAGTCACTGCAAACAGAGACATCGAGCATGTAGGTTTTACTGTGCAGGGTGTTCAGAGGTCCTGCCGCTAAAAAAACTCTTTAATAATGGTCCATTTGTTTTGATAACTGAGAGATAATTAAACAAACAAGGGGAAGGTATTGAGCATGCAAGTCAGGCTTGATAAACACTGGCTAGCTCTATTATTAGGTTATAAAGCTGGCATTATAAAAAATAGATGAGAGACTTCTGAAATACACAGCTGTCATTAAATACTGAGACTGCTGCAGATGTTAAGACCTACTTCTAGAGGAAAGCAAAGAATTAAGCTGAACTCTAACCTAGACCTTAACAGTGTGTCAATAATTGGAGGATTTCTGGAGAAGCTTTCTAGTGTACAAGAAAACCAAAATGAGAAGAGATGAGAGGTTAGTACAGGTAAACAGACTTCCTACAACAACAGAGATGCATCTATGAACAACTTCTTTCTCTCTTTCAAGGCCCATAATAACTATCAGTGTGTTGCCTATGAAACTGGGAGAGATGAAACGGAATGTGCTCATCTGGCAATCAGGAGTATAATAACCCTACAACTACTCTTTACTCCTTTGTCATAAGGGTGAAATTTGTTTAAAAATATAAAAAAGTATAATGCTACCAGTACTCCTACCTGTTCAACATACCACCTGTTCTTTGGCATGTTCTCAGGGGTCTTCACTTTAAAGATGAAATGCAGTACATTTAAATGCAAGAATTTACACACACACATATACACACAAATATATATATAAACCATGGAGTGACACAGCTTAATTTGACAGAAAATTTTAAAGATATTCACTTATCTTTTTCTTCCTTATCAGCAAAGATGTGAGGTCAGAGTTCTGTGACTCTCCTACAGTAGCTTGTGACACCTTTACTAGGATAAAGGTGGCTGTATTTTCCTTTGAGTTTTGCTGGTGTCAGGAATGAGTCTCTGATCTCTGTTTAGCAGATAACTAAAAAGCTGCACTTACTTCCAAATCTGCTTTAACATATTCTCTTTGGAATGCAGGATTTTATATTTGATTTTTAAAAATTCATTAGGTGACTTTTAAATGCAATCTTGATGATTTTAGAAAGCCAAAGCTTTTTACATTAGGCTTCTGTTAAAAGCGTAATGTTCATAATACAGAGATTCATGATTAGTCTTCAGAGCATTATATGTTACTGAGTTTCTTTTATGAGTAACTTTTTTCTTATTGAAGTGTAAGTAAAACATTAGTGTCATGCATTCAAGCTAAATCTTCTGTGAAGTTGACTATTTTAAAATTAAAAAGACCCAAACTGTTTGATTTTCATTCTTTGAAGTCTTTGAATACCTGCAAAATGGTGTTTTGCTCTTTTACCAGAGTTTTGAAGGTACCATTGTGTGGGAGAGCCAGGATCTTCAAGGCCTGGTTTCAAGAAACCTTCATAAAGTGATGGTGAACGATGGAGGAGGTGTTTTCAGAGTCATTACAGTGAGTCCCTTCACCTTCCCTTTCCACCATGCTTCTGTTTTTCCTATAAGCCTTGAGTATTTAGCATTTTACTTTTCTGTGTTTCTTTGTGTAAATCATTAGTTCAATAGTTTTCCTGTTGTCTCAGAGGGGAAGTTTGCCTTCTAGCAAAAAATTATGCTTGTAAGTGGCATTTTCTTTTGTTTTGGAGGGAGTAAATCTCACCTTATTGTCTTTCTCGGGTGTGAAGCAGTATCAGAGATGACAAAATGTGGGTCAAAAATTCTGTGCTAAAATCCCAATTGATGGAATTAAGTCTAGTTGAGGTTTTTTTTGGCAGTGTGTTTCTTTTCCTGTCAATGTTGCTTGCCTAAACATGCTGTGCCATTGTAATTTAGCCAGAATAACTTTACATTTTGCTGTCAACTTCAAAACTAGTTTTCTGGAAGTTTCAGGTTCCACTCGTTTTAGGTAAAACAAAAAAATGCCACAAAACTATACAGTTAAAAATCTTAATCTTAGTCTTTCATGGCACATGGTGTGATTCTTGGAGTGGTCCTGTGCAGGACCAGGAACTGGACTTCGGTGATCCTTGGGGGTCCCTTCCATCTCAGGATATTCTATGATTTTATGATTGTGCAGACACCTAAACCAGAAGAGCTTTCATTTAATTTCATTCCCAGTTGCCAGAAAACTCCACACCTTAAAAACATAGGGAAAAACACATCAGTAGTGAGAGATGAACTAATCTCCTTCTTTCCAATAATCTGTTCCTAGCAGGCAGGGGAAGGGTCACTGCCACATGAACTCACAGAAGGTGTAGAGGGAATAGCAGGTGGTTTTATCTACACTATTCAAGGTAAGTCTGCAAAATGTAGCATCACATTTGACGTTATGATAGAACAATTAATTTAAATTACATTTCTAAGGTATAGTTTGTGCTGTCTCTGCGAACTTAGTCACCCTATGTTTTCTTTTAGTAAGTACAATTAATTTATTTCTGGGTTTTTTATGCTTAAGGTCAATGTCCTGATATGGTTTCTTTGCTTGCCTTTTGTCAGTGACTCAATTTGACTTGCATCCCTTTGTCTTTTTATCTAGACTTCTTGTTTTTTGTTATCCAAAATTAAGTTAAAAAATGTTGGGCTATGAAATCCTTCCCTGATATTTTGCGCATTTTTTTCAAGTGCTGCTGCTGTTAGAGATACTGTGTCATGATGTTTAATATCGACAAACAATGACTACCTAACAAAGCCAGCTTTTCCATCCCTTGTTGCTGTTTTACACCTATTTCAGCAGAATGCCCAGAGACTCTATAGGAGCCCTGCCTCACGTCTAAGGTCTAGCAGTTACTGATGTGTTCTTACCAGTCCATCATACCCAACATCAGCAGTGACTTTCAGAGTGCTATTCCTGTGTTTTTATAGCTAGGCCTCACAGATATAATATAATTGGGCAGTCCTGTTGTCCTGTCATCTGTGTAGGAGCCTAAATTGAGGTGTGTGCTAAAGGCCTTCCGTCCTGTTTGTCAAACAGTTCTTCAGTACCACAGACTATCTCCTTACCTGCAATATTTTTCTAGCTTTAACCTGCAGTCAGTTATGAGATTTGGTTCAGCAGGGACCATCTGTGCTACGTCAAAGCAATGCCTATTTGATTATATTTAGCATAGGATTTTTGATTGGTTGGTTGGTTTGTTGTTTTGGGGTTTTGTAATGCTAGAAACATACACTTAGGAGTAATTAAGTATATAATTAACATTGTAATATTGTGTAATACAAGTAAGTGTATAACAGTAGCCTTTTTACTCTACTGGTAAAAGTAATACTTAAATCCCTGACCACTTCTTATGTTAAAGAACTTTAAAAAGTTAAATGGTTTTATTACTGAAAAGGAATAGAATACTTTTTTACTTGAAACTTTCTGTGCAAGACCTTATACAAAAATACAGTTTTTTCTTGTTCTGCAACTTTTACCATTTCATAGAAATTTTAAAATTAATTGCAGGATTTTCATAACCCCATTAATTTGAATGCCTTTTCCAATTAATTTTGTCAATGGATCATGTATGATCTAAGAGAAACATGTGAAATAGTACCTAGATATGCATCTTTGTTTAATGATGGGTGTTCTTTCTTTCAGAAGGTGATACTCTTTTACAAAACCTCCATACTCGTCCGGAAAGGTTTACAAATCACATAAAAAACCTTGAAAAAGAAGATACTTTATTGAAGGAAGAAAGCAGTACCTATGATGATATTGTTTTTGTAGATGTTATTGACACGTACAGAAATGTTCCCACCAAACTGCTGAACTTCTACCGATGGTAAGCTGAAAATAAAGTGTTTCTCTTCAGAATGTTGCTGTCTGTAGTGCAAGATGTTCTATAAAATGCATGCCTTATGTGATTTACTTCATCAAGTTGTATTTCTCTCTCGCAATTTTGGGTGCATATAGTGACTAAAATTACCACAGCTATAGTCTTGAATGCTGACCATTGGTGCCTCAAGTAAGCACAAGCTGGCAAGACAGGCTTCTGCCCTAAGAGTCCAGGTGTGAAAATTGTCGTGACTCCTTGTAATTTCTTTTAATTTGGATCTAACTGAAAACTAGCAGCTTTAGTCTTTCAAAGGATGACTTTTGGCCAGTTTGAATACTTAACTCAGTGTTTCCATTTGTGGCCATTGCATCTTGTCCTGTCACTGGACACCACCGAAAAGAGCTTGGCTCCAGCTCTTTACGGCCTCCCTTTAGATATTTATACATTAATGAGCTCTCTCCAAGCCTTCTTTTCTTCAGGCTGAACAGTCTCAGCTCTCTCCCCTTTCCTCATTGGAAAGATGCCATCTTGATGGCCCTTGCTGGACTCTGCACCCCGTATGTCTGTGCCCCTCTCGTACTGAGGAGTCTGAGACTGCACATGCTGTCTAGATGTGGCCACACCAGTGCTGAGTTGCGGGGAAGGATGGGAAGCTTGTGTACAGGGGAGACAGAAGGTTGATGGGAAGAATTTTCATAGTGTAACACATTGTCTATGATTAATAAGTGATTACCTCTAATTTTCAGTTATTTCCATTACTCTGAGGCAACTGTTTCAATGAACTGATGTTGCTGTGGAGTAAGAAATATAGTTTACAGTTGTAATTTAGCCAGAATTCAGTTTAGTTGCTTGCAAGATTATTCACGTATTTAACAAATTTCACGGTTATGAATGAAACTGAAAAAGTGAACCATGCTTTCAGTTCTAAAAGTTTAAATGTCAAGACTTAGATCTTCATGATCATTTCTTACAGATTAGCAATACTTCAAGATTTAGTAATAAAAAGCTTTAAAAAATGCCTTTCTTGTTACGAGAAATTACCCTTAAAAGCAGTGTTTGTAACCAACTCAGCCATGATTCCTAGAATCTTTTTTTGTCATTTTATGAGTGTCAGACATTCAACTATTGAAGACATTAAAGATTATATTTTTCATATTTGAAGGGTGCTTTTACTGAGAAAGAGTGAGTATGGATTTGCTTCCACAGATGTTTGTTAAAACCTACAACCTTCTCATTACATTGAACTGACTGTCTCATCCTGAAAGGAAGCTACTGATGTGCAGCCAGTGGCTTTTAACAGCTGTGCTGCCATCACCAGCAAGGATTCATATCCTCCTGAAGTCAGATTTAAGACAGATTCATTAATAAATCCACCATCTGTCCTGGAGAACAAAACTTTGTTTTTTTCAGGTCATGCACAAGGCCATGTTGTAAGATTATCCTCAGACGCAGCTGCATCTGCTTTCTGTAGGACAAGCAGTCAGTCTTGGTTGATAGAGAAAACATTTAAAAGTCAAGGGTAGGAAAGACATTCCTTCCCTCTTCCTTCTCCTTCTGCTTCCCAAAAACTTTTACAGAGCCTTGTATTGTGTATCTGTAGATTGTGGTGTGTGGCTCAGCATCTCATCACTTTTCTTTTTGGCTGCAGGACAGTTGAATCAACGAGTTTTGACTTGTTGCTGAAGACAGATGACGACTGTTACATTGATTTGGAGGCTGTTTTTAACAGGATAATGCAGAAAAATTTGGACAGGCCAAACATTTGGTGGGGAAAGTGAGTTTTTTTTCTTAACTTGTCTTTAAGAGATACCATGTCTTTAGTGAACATTTTAGTGATTTAAGTCTAATTTCATGTGGGTTCCCCTTTTCTGCCTAAGGGAGCCAGTTAGAAAAGGCAGGACCTTTTGTATGTGTGAGAACTTTGAATCTTAGAAGACAAAAACCAGTAAACAAAATTTTCTTTATGGTCTGCACTTTATTTTGACATCTGTGAGTGACAGGCTACCCATTTTTGCTGCTGTTTGAAATGGTAGATCTGATCAATGAATTTTTGAGTGAACTTTCCCAGCCTGTATCATGCTTGTGAATAACATGGGGGATCAAAATAGCCCACATCTTCCCTTCCATTCATGGAATTCATTGTAGCTCTGGTATAGCATCCAATACAGCAGAAACTCTACACTTCTATAACATTCAACGTAGCATAATGGCACAATGGCCCTTCCTGTTGCCATCTGCTTACTGAAGAAAAACAGGCCTTTGCAGCTTTGCTTCACAAATCTGGTACTGACTGTTGCTTACTCATAAAGTGATTTAATAAGGTGTGTGGTCAAGTGTGTGTGAAATAGCTGGCTCTGTTATTGTTATCTCAAAGATCTGTAGAGGTGACATCTTCAAGTGTAAATTCTCTAATAGTCACAGTCCTCAGCTAAGGCAAGTGTGAGGTGTAGGGAATGATGCTGAAATAATTATGGAAGTATAAAATGATTAGCAAAGCAGGTGCTTCTCAGTCTGGAGGGGGTTGCACCCTTCCTGCTGTGTAGAGTGGGAAATACTGAGACTAAAGTGAATTCAAGTATCAGATATGACTTCTATCTCTTTGGTTCTTTAACATGTCAGTTTACACTGGGAATGTGCAGAGCCTGATAACAGATCTGCCACTCAGCTGTAATTTCTTCCTTTCAGGGCTTTTGTCTGAGCTGACAATTCTTAGTAGCTCATGTCTGAACTCAGCAATGCTGAACTTGTTTGTAAAAAGGGGAGAACCCGCTGCACTGACACAGTTATGCCACTTATCTGTGAGCGCATGAAGTATTTGTAAGGCCAGGGGAGTGCAGTACCAGCCTGTTCCCGAAAAGGAAAAGCAGGATGCTTCTGCCTGCCTCACATGGCAGTTTGACAGGGTCCACAGGGCCACACGGCGTGGCAGCAAGCTCTGCCATGCTGCCTGGAGCTGGGAGTTTGTCTGGAGGGACTGCAGACAGAGCACTACTGGCTTCCTGCAGGCCTCTGGTAGTGGCCTCTCTAAGTCTTCCTTAGAGAACACCACTGCCAGGAAGGTTTTTTTCTAATTCAGCAATGGCAGCCTTTGAACATCCACTTTGTTGAGTTCCATTTGGAAGATGGCTGAGAGAAGGTACATTATTGCTTCCTGGTTTTTAAGCAGCCACTAGTTTTATCAGGAAAATGGGTTGTGTAACATCGCTGTATCTCCATGCCTGCTGGAGGCACTGACTTTGTGTCATGTTGATTAACCAAAGGGGTTAAGTAACAGGACCCGGATGTGTTATAGAACATAGGAAAGGATGCATGTGCTTTCCTGGTTCAAAACCCCAGCAGCAAGGTGCAGCATGCTGAAGAACTGACTGTGTCAATATTGGTTTCTGTTCTGAGAACTTTCTCCTATCACCCAAGATTGAGACCAAACAATAGTTACGATTTTAGCACTTGTGTTCAATTAGATGTGTGCCCTAGAGAAATGAGGCTAGGAACTATAATTAGGATCACCTTCTACTTCTTCCTCTTAATATTGTTTGTTATCAGTGTTACTTCGACTATTAGCAGTGTTTGTAGGTTCCACAGAGGGCTCTCTGTAATTATCTCATATCTAACATGGTCTTCAGTTTCAGACTAAATTGGGCAGTTGATCGAACTGGGAAATGGCAAGAGCTGGAGTATCCAAGTCCTGCATATCCAGCCTTTGCTTGTGGGTCCGGCTATGTCATCTCCAAAGACATTGTTCAGTGGCTGGCAAGCAACTCTGAAAGGTTAAAGACGTACCAGGTAATAAAGAGTTGGTTCAGGTTGACTGTCTTAAACTGGTCTTGACACAGCGTGTACTGAATGAGTTGGAAAGGACATTGCTCAAGTGTTAGTGTTGGGTTCTCCTGGCTAATGCTGGCTTTGGAATTTTTGTGGTCTCTACGCTTAGTGCCTGTTCTAGGTCAAAACACAGATGTTAGATGTTTTGGACTGAGAACCTTGGGAGCTGTAATCTTTGGTTTTGTACTCTGTCCTTCTAAGAACAGCATATTAACACAAGAAAGCTGGGAGGATTAATTTAACAGCCCTTAAACAGTCAGATGTAAGTTATTGTAGTACCATTCTTTACTGCCGGTACATGATGCAACTTATTCCAGGTCACCAAGTCATGCTTTATGCCTTCCTGGTGCTAATATCTGTATTTTTTATTTTAATGTGTCATCTCAGGGTGAAGATGTGAGCATGGGCATCTGGATGGCAGCTGTAGGACCCAAGCGATATCAAGTAAGTCTGAAGGAATTAATTGTCTGATCCCACAGAAAAAGATCACCTGTTCCAAGTAGCATAAAATAGGGGGAATGTTTTTTCTTTAAAAAGAAATTGAAACAACCATTGAATTAAAATCCAAAGGGGGAAAAAAAAAAGTCAAACAAAATTTGAAGATGTATTTAAAAGAAAGATCACAAAACTGCCACAAACTACCTGCAGACCCCATCCCTACCCCTCAGGTTCTCTGATCTGATAATATGGGGACCTTTGTGTGCAATATTTGTTGCTAGAAACCATGAACACCCGATTCTTGAAAATTGCTGGGGACTAAATTCTGTGTAGGAAAAACTATTGAAATGGTTCTCTCTCCAACAGGATGGTCTCTGGTTGTGTGAGAAGACATGTGAGAGTGGCATGCTGTCTTCCCCCCAGTACTCTCCCCAGGAACTGAGAGAGCTCTGGAGATTAAAGGAACTCTGTGGAGATCCATGTAAATGTGAGGAAAGATGATGGACTTGCCTTGGAAAACAGGGTAGTGTATAATGATCATGGAAAAGTGTACATTTTGATTTATTCCTGGAACAATGAGAAATATTAAGGTACCTTTTAATGTTGGGTTTCAACTTAAGTATAACAATATTTGCACATCCCTTTTGATAACTACAAGTGGACTGATACTATTCATTTTCTATAGTATAGATTGATCTGACAAAAACCAAAATGTTTAAGATAAAAAAATTTCCTTTTTATATAAAGGTAAAGACCTACTTGTAATTAATAAATGCACTTAAGAATGCCAACTAGCCTGTCTTTTGTAAATTAAAGAATTACTGATTTAACTCAGTATAGAGCAGTACCAGGATCCAGTGGAGAGCTGTGCTCAGCATCAGGGCATCCGGTAAGTCTCACTGCAGCAGGTTCTGTGCTGTCTAAGGGGGTGCCCTCGTCTGTGCAGGGGCTGGGACAGCAATGGGGTTAGGATTTATGCTTAGTTTGTTTATACAACATTGTCATTTTAGGTAAAAACACTATCAAAGTTTGCTTATACCAAATCTTCAAGAACTGCAAACTTAGGAGGGATTTCTGAGAGCTCACTGTGTTTTTAGATATGAATCTGAGGTTACACAAGGGAAAGTAAAGTAAGATTGAGGAACAGCACACTAAAGAATGTAAAATAAGTAGCATTGCTTTGCATTGTGCTGAGAACTTGTTTATACTGTGGTATGTTAACACTGTAGGGTAGAATAAAGGTCTATCAGATTTTGACTTTAATAGTCCAAGGCTGTGCAGGTACTTCTAAAATTACTGCTGGGTTTCCTTTGCTTAAAGATGGCTGGACGTAGGTGGAAACAAAGAGCAAGTAGCCTCTCAGTGCAGCACTAATCTTGTCTTGTAAGCAAAGAGATCACAACTAAACCCTGTACTCGGTTCAGTAAAACAAATTCTCACCACTGCAGTGGGAAGGCAGTATAAAATCTTGGCAGAAAGGTGACATTGAGTTTTATTTAGTTGAAGCATTTAAGTACTATTTGGTATCTCTCAAGTAAGAGAAATGAGCAGATGCTTTCAGGGAGGCTGATGATTGGGTCGAGGAGCTGAAAGTACAGTTGTAAAGCCCTCTGGTGCCACATGTGAAACTCGTGTTCGCCCATAGGTGTGTTCAGGCACAGGCTGTCCATGCTGCCTGCGGGCACTCCGTCACTCTTCTGCAGGTCCTGTGTCGGCTTTTCCTTCAGTCTAGCAAAAGAGTCCCTTCTTACCACCGTACTAACACACAGTCTCCACTTTCTATTGAGTAAAACTGCAAAGGCTTTAAGTCATTGTCTAGTTCAACTTCTTTTCCTTCCAGCTAGAATAAGAAAGGAGAAAAAAGACACCTCTCAGACTTAAACTGAAATCCCTTCATGTAAACCAAATATACGTCAGGCAATTGCAGTCAGGGAGAATCTGTCATATTACAGGAATGAAATTAGGTCCTAAATTACAGCATGAAGACTGCCCTCCTGAAGTGAAATGACTTTCCTTAGGTAGTATTTTGGAACATACTATTGACCTTTAGCAGCATGAAGTATTTTATTGCTGAATTACCCATTTTTAACTTACTTTAGAACTTTCGTAGGACAGTTTCAGTTCTGAACCAGGAATTTTAAATAGGCGATACAGCAGTCCTTTGACCTTCTGAATAGTCATAGACTCTGTCAAGGGGAAAGAAAGAAAAGTTATTAGTTATTAGCTGCCACTGAGCTGCAGCTAAGGACCAGTGTTTCACTTTACTTGCTTATAGCAACAGTGAAAGGCTGTATTGCTGCTTCAGTTCTAACACTGCAATAACGTCTTTGGTACCTGAAATCGTAACTGCTAATATCAAGTTGAAAATTCTTTAATCTGTGATGGATACAGCAGGATATGCTACTGCAGTTTAAGCGCTTCGATCCCATATACCAAATTAAAGTGTTACGGCTTCATAACTTCCCATTTTTGAGTTTGTGTTTCTCCGTGCTAAACTAAGTGACCTTTGGGACACGTACCAGTCACGTTCTGACTACTTGCATCTGACAACTGTTCCTTGAAGTTTTCATTACCAGGAATTGGCTCTCCCAGCACAAGTAAGCGAATGTCACTGTGGAACTAGTGCCATTCTTAGGGATGGTGTAATAGTATTAGTCCCAAACAAATTGTCAGCAGAGTTGTTTATACAATGAAGTCAGTAATAGTAAGGGATATTTTTTGTAATGAATCTTGAATGAGTAGATGTAGTTTGTTCCTGAGGCGATACCTGTGTTTGCAATAGATATGCTCAATATTTTGGTTGAACTTTCACTTCTTTTGAAGCTTTATCTCAAGGCACAGCAATAGCGAGTTATTCCTGTAATACCACATGTTGTACTTAGACAAATATTTTTCTATCGAACATTTTTGTAAAAGCTGTATCTATCTGATTTTATGCAACTTGTGATAATAAATGTGATTTTTATTTTAGAATAAAGCTTAAGTCTTTTTTCTCAACTCCATCCGGACACATCTTTCCAAAATATCAGCTTGATTTAGAACAGTCTTATTCATTCTAGTCTCACTAGAAGCACTAAAACTTTAAAAGATGATAGAAGATAAAACTTGATAGAACTAGATTTCTAACTTAATGTATTACATCCTAGACCTCGGTATCTAGATCCGCAGACTACGAAGTTGCCTCTTGGGACTTCACGTTCTGGTTACTTGGCTAACACATCCACCAGATTTAATACCAGTTAATTAGCCTTTAATTGCCTCAAACACATTAATGATGAAACCAGCAGCAGAGGTCATAAGACAAGCATCAACTTTCAATCTTCATGCTGGACTGAAAGTAAGTATGAAGGCCAGGAGAACAGTGACTTTTTCAAACCGTTTCTACTTTCAACGTTTCTTTATATGACAGAGGAAGGCCTTTAGGAGCTGACAAAGCCAGAGGCAGCTGCCATTCTTTAATACAGTTATTTGAAAAGGAGCTACAAAACAACTGCTTGAACACAAGCCAAGATTTCTTACCTGGTAGCTTTTTCTCTACTGGCTTCTGTTCAGGTTTCTCAGGACACTTAATTGTCAAAGCTTAAGGAAGAACGGTGAGGCATTAGTGAAAGAACAATAAGGCTGTTCTAGCAGGAGCACAGTCTTTCCAGTCTGTTTTTATAACAAATTGTTTCCCTTAGCTCAGCCTGATCGTCTAAAAAAATTAGGATGTAGCCTGCATCTGAGCAGCTAAGACAGCATTTAGTCATTCTCTGAAAAATTAAAAGGAATTTTATTAAAATAATCAAGTTTTTATTCATCTTTGGTAAATTAGGGAAAGTATTTAGAAGTGATTCCCAGATGCATAAGATGTTTTTTCTGGTCAAAAGGAGTATTTACCTAAAAATGCTTAATGTCTATTTTGGTTTATTTAAATAACCGGTAGTGGAATGGAAACTGCTTATTCGGTTTAAAACAGGCTTTGGGCCCTCAAAAGCACCATACAAATAGATTCTAAGAACATTATTAGCCCAGTTCTTTTACAGAGATTAAAAGACTTATCCTTGAAAAAAGGTTTATATTACATATAGCCAACTAGATTCCTTGTTCTATTTAGTCTTCCTCCTAAATGCTTTAGAATATAATGCCTTGAAATACTGTTTTGCCCATGGAGTGGAGAAAGGTTCTGTTCTTCTGTCATCTGGGAAACACAGCTACATGACTTTGCAAGTCCAGTCTATAACCTAGATTAGGTATACTGATGGCCTCAAATACCAAAGCTACCCATATTTTTCTTATCTGTCCTAAAGTTAACAAGTTATAAAGAAGACAATACCAGAAAACAGTGCGGTTGAGGTTAAACCTCAGATGTCTTCTGTATAGAAGCCATTCAGATGTCAGAATGGAGTATCAATTACCTCTATTCTTTATTGTCATAATTAATAAAGTCATTTGGCTTGGGTTGAGGGGGAAATAGAGAGTACACAAAAGCAGGGATCTAGTCAAACTCACAGTTCAGGAAAGCAGAAATACAAACTGGAACTCTGTGACATCTCAAAGGTTTTTTAACCTTTTGTCCTCCATATACACCCAGGAAACATTAAGCTTATAAAATATTCTAAATGCAGAAAGAACAATTTTGACCATTTCTGGCCTCTTACTCAGAAGCTGATTTTTCAGAGTCAAAGGCTGTCGTCCCTTCAGTTCTCCTTCTTCAGGTGCACCATATTCTGTGTGAAGGAAAGTGCACATAGACATGAACCCTTCAAGACTAAAACTCAAGAGAAGACTTAGGAGCACTGTGGTGTAGGATCAGGCATGAGCCTGCTGCCTCATTTCCCTCAGCACAGGAAGTGTTGGGCTGCTGCAGCAAGCACTGCTGCAGACATGACCTTTGATCACCTGCCAGAGCATTTGGGACACGGAGGTGCTGCTTTAACGTCTCCACTTTGGAAAAGCCCCAGGTGAAGAGAGCTACTGCCTGCTCACCAGCAGGGGTGATGCTGCTGGGGCAGATGCTCACAGGTGTTGGGATCTCTGAGGGAGTGAGCCCAAGCTCCTGAGGCACAGTGCCCTGAAGGGTGCAGTGCTGTGCAGCTGCCCCACGGGAGCAAAAGCCACTCACGCACAGGCCTGCCGATGCGTGGGCATTCCTAAGGCTGTAGCAGCACATGGAAAAAGCACCAAGGGGCAGAGAAGTTGAAGACAGACCAAAACGGTGCTGCCACAGTGCCAGAATTGAGGAAATGCTACTTTTACTGTACTTGTACTCACTAAGACAGAGTGATGGGTATCTGGGATGGGCAGCAAGAAATTCTTCGCTTGGTTTGTTTTTCTCTGGGTCCCAGTGCCCACCAGCTTCTAACCAGTCATTTCCAAATATTTTGCGATAATCAAGCTCTGCTCCTCTTCTTTCAGCAGGAAGGATCTGTACTGACACAGAAATGGCACATAATGTAATTGTATTGACTTTCCAGAGAATAAAATCAAATTATTGACACCGACTCCTTGGTATTACTTGGTATTCAGTGTGTTTAACAGTACCAAGAACCTTACAAACCATATCACCAAATACTGACTGATCCATATTCAATACATTTTAGAGCCATTAAGAATCCTACAGCCCCTAAGTCTGTGCACTGACTGAGCCATAAATGAACATCAGAGCAATGATCTTGCTATATATGATGACACAAGGATGCTTTTTGTAGCTGTAGGTTAGACACTGCTTCTGCTCTTCTTCATGATTGATAAACATTTGCTGAAGGTTTGATTTGGTTAAGATAATGATATTTTTCTACTGTGGAAAGGAAGCATTGGTATTGCTGTCACTGAAACAGTGCGCCTTTTTTTTTTTTTTTAAGAATATAGTTTTTTTTAATAGTCCTTCAACTTCAACACCACACAGGCATTTGAAAAAACCACCATTGACCCACCTTATCCTAGTCCCCACTGAGTTAGCAACATTCACAGAGAGGGCTTGGTCTTGTAGCCCTACCAGCTGCCCCACTGATGTGGGTCATGGACTAGTTGGCATTTTACTTTTCCTGCATGCAAAAAATCAATAACCTTAAAAGAAACTGAAGACACTTCCTCGGGCAGTGAATTAATGTTTTTCCCCAGACTCATGCAATTTGTTGAAATATCACATACCTCGCAGTTGTTCAAAACCTCCAGCTGACTTATCTTGGCAATAATTAGCTGTATCAGGGTCTCTGGGTTCTTCTCTGTGTCCATGAGAGGGTTATTGTTACACTGCAGAGACCGCAAACTTGGCAGTTTATGAAGCTCATTGATAGATGACCACTGAAATGGAAGGGAACAGTCTTTTGAGGAAACATAAAACGTAACTTCATTTCAGAATAATACATGGTAATGCTGACATTTCCTGTACAATAAACATGACTGAAAATATTCTTCTGATCATCAGAACCAAGTACTTGTATTCTGTTCATTCACCTGAGGGGAGCACTGCACTACATTTAATTACAAACAAAACAAGGAGCAAGTCAGAATTTCAGATCATTAGAATTATGAGGTAGCAGAGGGATATGGCTAGCTACTATAACCAAATGTTTAACTGACACGTTAAGAAATGTTTTTACACTTTTAAGTGATGCCTAATTGTTAATCAAAGTATTCAGTAGTTATCTCAGAATCTTACAACCAGATAAGTTTAAAAAGTGAACTGCAAGTTATTTTTTAACAAAGATACGTGTATTTACAAAATGAGAAACTACCACAATGTAACTTACCTGTGATATTTTATTGTCATTTATTGCAAGGCGTTTTAGTGAAGGAAACATTTTAGTCTTGCATCCTAGGAAAAAGAGTAAATTGCCAGACAACAGTGAAAACTTTAAATGGACTGAATTATAAAACTATAAATAAATTACTTCTTTTACATACCAAATCCAGCATCAGGAAAGTGTATAGAAGATATGCCAGTGTTTCTAAGTATTAGCTGTTCTAATCTGAAATTTAATAGATAAAGTGATCACTGTATGTGGCACAGGAAGATTTTTTGTAAAGAAATACTACCTAATTTTTTTTCTTTTTTATAAAGGCCTACAACTTTTGACGTTGTACATAATCACTGACAAATGAACAGCAGCCTCACAGACAGTTCCCAGACTTCATCAGTGTTCAGGGAATAAAATTTTCTCTGAGTAGGTGCAACAATTTCAAGCTTTCAGAATGGCTCCTGGATTTAAAATGTGTGATTTAAATCACTTGTGGCTATTTACAATCATGGATGCCATTTTTGTGTTCAGTGAAAGATGATAATTCTGCACAGTAGCAAAATGTGGTAAAATACCTTTGTTTAATAAGTATAAAATGAAAACCTAATAATACACAGCTTAAGAATGTGTTACTATGCAACAAAAGGAGAATTATATTAAAATAGCTCAACTAAATAATGCAGTTACTCTCCTCAAGAGGGCAAAATGCCACTACTTCAAAATCTCATAAATCTTTCATGCAACATCAATACTATCATATTTCAGTCAACAAAGACTATGGAGATGAATATCCAGGACAAAGAATTTCCAGCAAATTTGTTTACAGCTACCTGGGGAGATGTGCTATTAGATGCAGTTGATTTCCATCCAGTAACTGGTTGTCTGAAAGGTCTAACAACTTCAGGGTCTTCAGGACATTATCAGGCCTGATACATTGGGGAAAAAAAAAAAAACACAGAAACACAGAACATTTAAAGTTATCAGCTAATGAAAACACTAGTTTCCTAAGTATATAGTTACATGCACATAATCGTGTACATTTATAAATGTTTTGAAGTACATCACGTGAAGTTTGCATCAATTATTTTACAGCTATGTCACAGCGATGTGTTACAGGAATGTAACTTTATGTACAACATAACTTTGTGGTACATCACTCACTGATGATTGACTGACTTATGTTACTCACCTTTCCAAAACTGTAATATTATTACAAGAAAGGTACAACTCTTCAAGTGCTGGCCATCCTTGAGCACAAAGAAGAACCTAAGAGCAAAACTTTATTTAATATAACAAAAAATGGGAAAAAATATTCCAGAAACTATATTTTATGCAAATTTGCTCTCAACACGTTCAGAACAAGCTGTAGCTCCCAAAACCACAGAAACAATTATTAAAGATTTCCTAGTCTTCCCTTTTGTCCACATGGCTCTCCAGTGCCTGGACATACCAACACAGATGACATCAAAAGGTTTTTGCAGTCACAGGACTTACAGTCCCAGGCTTGCCCTTGCAGCTGAGATTGTGTGACCTGGAGACCGAGTGAATGTCATTCAGTGGGCTGCAGTGACCGGGTTTTCCCTATGACAAGGTGAGGAAATGGCAGTACAAACTCTGCATATGGCGTAACACAGAGTCTTGTATGCAACTGTGAAAATGTCAAAATTTGTTCAGTTTTAGGACACGGAATTCCATAAGCACTGGCACTGACTGCTTTTCTACAGATTTGTGCCTGCATGTGGCAAATTATTCTTTTCAGTGAGTTTCTTCTGGTGTGTATTCTCCAGAGTCAAACTAAGTGTGAGCTCATCCTGCTACTCCTCCCTTGGTTAGGAAACTTAAAGGGGCTCTTTCATCCATCTACATCCCTATTTGCTGCGAATTTGTAGGTAGTAAATTATTTTTAAGCCCTCCGCCTCTTTTCAAAATGTGACTGTAACTGACTAGCAGATTCAGAGTTTTTGAGATGCAAGAACACAGACATACAGGTGCACAGTGCACAATCACCTAAAGCTTACATGAGGTTACAAAGGTTACAAGAAGTGAAGTTGAGAGGTCTGGACAATCCAATTCAATTTGTTATGTTTATAGTTAACCCGTTCTCCTACAAATGTCCCCTGTCCTTGGCCATTACTGCCGTATGTAGTCATACAGCTGGATGTATATATATAACTGTCTCATTATATATACAACACAAAGCGCTAACACTGAGATCTCTTCAAGAGGCAGCACATGATTTGGGGCTCAACTGCTTCATGCACAAAAATATGAAACATCATCCTGCTGCCATATCTGCAACACACAAAAACTTACAAAGTCAGATATAACGACTTCTCCTGCTCCAAAGCAAGAGCAGGAAACACCAATATTTTATCTCTCTAATGTGGATAGTGTTTCTCCATGTCAACAAGACATACCAAAATAGTTATCTACTGGTGGTGAAGAAGCATGACAAGAAACCTGCAGAGTCAAGAGAAATGAGATGCGCGTTCAGCAACAGAGAACCTTTGGGGGATTCCTCCACAACAGTCCTGTGTTGTGATGGATGGATGGAATATAAAAATTGCACAAAACTGAAGTAAGAGAAGATTTTTCAATAGATTGACCAAATGATTAGAAAATTGGCAAAACCAAATGACAGGTCACATCACAATTTTAAGAAACTCAAATTGCCCAGTTCTCAGCTTCCACAGAAACAAAAATTCACAGATCTGACACTGAATTAACACTCAGGAAAGACTGGAGGCTTATTGTGGAGAGCTGGTAGGGAGGCTGTAACAAATAGCCAGTGGAGTAGCCACTGATCAAAACCAGAAAAATGGAAATGCAAGACCTATTACAAAAGAAATAAAGATGACAGAAAACAAGTGTCTCTAAGTCCATGGTGCTCCTGCATTTTTAGTCTCTTTATCCCAGGATGCAAATAATATAAATGGGAAAGGTACAAAAAAGCTAAAAAAGAATCAAAGCTATGGAACAGAGAATAGCTGTTCTCAGTTACTGCCATATAAAATATTGGGACTCATTAAATGAAATTTTTAGGCAGCAGTATAAAAAACCAGAAAGGGTTAAATTGAATGTTAAAAGATGCAGACAGCAACATTTTCAAATGGGTTCTTAATACAGTTAGATAAATCATGAAACAAAAAAATCCACAAAGTTTAATTAAATAGAGATATACAGTCTCAAGCTCATAAAGACACACAATTCCAGATTACAAGAAGCTCTTACCATATGCTTACCCTTTGCCTAGAATTTTTCCCAACTACCTGCTACTTGCTAGTGTCAGAAACATGATCCTGCACTTCTGTTCTAACACAGATTTTTCTTTTACCCTGTGTAATAGTAGATTATATTATGAATGTAAGACCTTAGTTGGAAAACTGAATAACAAATGTAACATGATTTGAATAAGAAAAAAAAAGGTTTTAGAACCATAAATATGAATTCTTTACACTCAAATGCATGAATTCCATTTCTAAGTCAGTAGTTGCAAACTTCAGGATATTTTACAGGACATTTTTCCATCTTGAAGGTTATATGTTATGTTTTGAACAATCAATTATACAGCAATAAGCTCTTTTACTGGTATACTAATAGAAATCTCAGATGTATCTAGATATATGCAAATAACACAATAATGAAAGAACTTTTTTGAAAACTGATGTTCAGGACATGTAAATGTGGAGATGTGTATAACTGCATAACAGTTAAGCATGTCCCTCTACTGTAAAAAATATTTCAACACAAAGGAACAGATAAAAAAATCCCAAAATAAATCTTCTCTTTAAAGGACAATACCATATATTCTTACATATGACAGTAAGCTATTTGGAAATGCTGTTCACCATTAAATTGCTTTAGCTTGAATTAAAACATTTTTAGGACTTCTAGACTTTGCTTGTATTCAGATTGACAATCAGTGTATATCTTCTCTTTTTCCTGGATTACATTCATTATTATTTTCTATTTAAAAGTTGACCTTTCAAGTAACTCTCCTTAGAGCTTAAGCACTAACATTTTCAAGTGGTTTGTTCACAGAGTACTGATGTCAGGTAGGTCCCTTTATTTTTTCCCTTTTGTTTGACTACCCTGAAACAGCACTTTTAGGCACAGGCTTACGTCTCCCAGCTTATAAGGGAATGAATTGGAACAAATTTCAGATTTATAAAAAAGATTTCTGAGCCAAAAAATATCTTTACAGCAGTGATGAATCGTCAGTCAGAGCAGAGTTTCAACAACAAACGCAAAACTTACGTAATTTTAAATTGCTCTGACTAACCTGGGGCTTCTCTCTGAAATTTAGTTACCCCTAGAGAAGTCTAATCTGCCTGCAGCAATGGCTCCAACCAGCCTTTTGGTCACTCCGGGATGGAGGAAAGCTGCTGGCAGCTGCCAACATTTTAAACAGCACAAGGCACAGATTCACTCTGGTGAGTGCTAGATGACATTTAAAGTGTTTGTAGCCACTTAGTTCTTCCATTCAGTTCACCATTCCTACTGCCACTGTTATGGAAGGATTATCAGCTGTCCTACCATAAACCCCGTGGATGGTTTAAGAGCTCAGTGAATGGACACTAAACAATAATATAGCAGGGATCATCTTCAAGCCCTGCTGCAAGACAGGAGAATGAAGAAGCTTCTTTCTACTCAAATCCCACTTTTACTGGATAGTGACTGGCAGCCAAAATATGAAAATCCACGTCATTTTACAATGCAGTACTATAACACCTGCCCCTGAGAAATCCAAATAATAGTCCAAATAATGCAATTCCTAAGCCCCATCTCTGAAAAAGGCCCACTACTAACATATTTGACAACCAGACTTCATTCTTAATAAGACATCATATAGAGGAGAGTCATTTAAATGTTTGCCTGTTTCAGCACCTAAAAGGCAGAGCTTTGTTTATTCTGTGCTCTGTGTTGCACGCAACCAAGCATCATGTATTTCAAGAATGTGAAAGGTATGTGGAAAGATACCAAGCCAATCTCCTGTTGATGCACAGTGATGCCAAAACAAGTATTTCTTGTCATATTGATGTATTCTCTTTCCGTTTGCTTTTGTTCTATTTCACGCATAAAAGTACAGATAAACCTTCAACAACTACAAGGAACCAAAAGTTTTCACTTCGACAATTATACTCCAACTGCTTTATCTTGACTTGGCAATTTACAGATGTAACTAACTACATAACTAGTGCAATTACCCCACAGCATCTTTTCTAAGGATGATTACATTTCAGTAGAATAATTTAGTGCTTAAATATTTATTGTGCCTTCCTGGACTCAAAACCTAATGGTATTAAATAAAAACAAACTCAGGAAAGGTTATTACCTCTGTCCATGTTATTTCAGTTTGATTAAGTGCCAGAATCTTCAAATTTGAAAATGCACTGGATATAGAAGTTGCTGTAGATGGAAATTTCATTTTGTTTTCACTGTATAAAAAGAATAATTATTTGCATAAAGAATAATTGCATTTATTTAACTTACTAGTTTGGAAATACATATAAAGAGAAAACCAGTTTACACCAAAAAAAATTTAAAAATCACTGCAAAGATGTCATAGATTTTTAAATATAATAAAATATACTTCTAGCTATATTCAACCATACTCTTTCCTAATTTACTTTTCTCCTTCAGGAATGCAGATTTGTTCATCCGTGGTCTCTTCCTCTCCTTTTTTTCCCCTAAGTTTTGAACATGAAAATTATGTTTTTCATTAATATTAAATGAAACCAAGTCAGATTTTTGGGATCAAACTCCTTAGTGTCAAAGGAAAATGAAGAGCCTACATGACTATCCAGATGTCAGTAAAACAAAAGTATGTAAAATCCACTCTCAACGGCAAAGTATCACTACAAAAAAAAAAAAAAAAAGATAAAAAGATTCTCAGATCTGCAGACTTCAAATCATTTTTCGTTACTCACCTCTAAACAGCAGTTTTTATTTCTTACCTAATCTACCTGCCTGTCCTCATAAAAATCTCTCAGTGTAGTTCATGCTTACTTATGGGTAAAGTTTCCACATAGAGCTGGTGGATGGTTAATCACTTTTATTCTTCTTCCAACATTCCATGTACAAAAAAATAAAAATCAGTTGCAGACTTACCTTCTAAGGGTCTTTCTTTTTTAAACAAACAGAAGGTCAAAACAATAAAAAACTAATTGAGACTGTGTCAGTTTGTAGTTGTAAGCATCAGATTCCAGCATCAATCTCATTTTGTTTTCTATTTTTTTCACAAATAACTTATAAAAACCATTCAGTCTAATCTACACTTCTCAACAATGAAAAACTGAAAAAAATATTCTAGGTGAATTAAAATAAATTCTCTGTATTCTCACACATGCTGATAACAATAAATCATGATATGCTCTAGGTAAAGTTAGATTTACAAATAGCACCCAGGTTGCAAACAGCTGTTCAGTGCTAAATAGCAAAGAAAATGGAACACCTACAACTTTTTAAAAAAATACATTTTTGCAATATTAACTATAACAATAAATTAAAAACCCCAGTGGTTTAGGCTACTACCTATTTACAGACTTTAATACATTGTGTTAGTTCATGCCAGAAGATTTTTCTGGCATGTGCCAGTTATGGTGCATAGGTGTGTACTAGAAATATTCTTTATTTTGAAATTATGTTGTGAATTCTTTCTTGTTTTGATAGAATTGCAGCTTTATTTAACAACATCCTCCCTCCTTTTCCAGTGTCATCACTGTACGAGAGATTTCCCCCTAGATCTGTCACCATGATCCACAGTTCTTATCAGCATCATTTTAGGACAGAAATGGGATGGGGTTTGGGATACTTAACATTTGGTTAAAGCATTACTGATATTTCAGTTTAATGTCAGGACACTTGGTAAACATCATTCTTAAATAAAAATGGGCCTAAGTGTTATAACTTGCCTGGGCAGTCAGAATATATCAACAATAATAAAAACCAGATATAAAGCATTAAGACTTTAAAGAAAATGAAAATATATTTACTTCACAGTTTTTCTATGCAGAAAAAATTTTCAAAAAATTCTCATTAAAAAAAACCCAAACAGGTTTGCAAACTCAGAAGGCAAACAGACAGCTACTGCTAAACCTGATTAAAAAACACTAAGCGAGAAGTTTTAAAAGAGGTAAGGATGTGTTACTGGAGCTTTCTCAGGCAAGCTTCAAACTCCTACAGGTTAAGTCAGTTCTGCCTTGGGGGAAACTGAGCTTTAAAATCCATAGAATTAATTGTCTTAGATGTTGCAAAAGCGTGTAAGGGCATCTTATGACATTGCAAACTTACATTTCTATACTCTCTGCTTCTTCTTGCCTGTAAAAGTACTTTGAGTAATTTTTTTTACTTTCAATCTAACTGCCTAAATCTGTAATTCTGAACCAACAAGCCAATTTGTATAAAAATGATGCAATATCTTATGTTGAACATGTTGACAAGTCTCTGAAGTCCTGTAAATGTTCAATGACTGAAATCTGTATTCTATTTTTCAGGCAACTGATTTTTCTAATTTTACAAAACTCCAGTCAGCATTCATCTGTCCCAAACACTTATCCAGAACTTAGTTTTACATAGATGCTAAACTCTTAGAGTTCTAGTCTTTCCTTGAAAAGGGATGTGTACAAATATATAGCACACACGAGTTGTTTCAGAAAAAGAGTTAAAAACCCCAATAAAGTATTTAAAAACTTATCTTCCATTAAAATGAGTCTTGAGGTATCCTGTTACCTTTAGAAAGCTAAACCCTGAGTCTCTTGTTTTTTGTCCCTGTCCCAAAGGCAGAGAAACCCAAACATGAATATTTATACCTGACATTAAGTGTTTCCAGATTCTGAACTTGAGAAGCAATATCTATTACTGTCTCCCAAGATGACAGCAGATTTTTTGATAGGTTTATATGCCTCATATCTGAAATGTCACGTTAAGAAAAAGAAACTTATCTCAGATCTGAACTTCCTTTTTCAGAAATTAGAATTAGGGTTTGGTTTTGAATAAAGCAAACAGAAATAGATTACACTTGCTTGGGCTAAGAGGTACTACTGCTCAGTCACAGCAAATTTTATTTTGATTTGTGGTATGGACATGGCTTACAGATTTATAAAATAGCTTAACTTTTCAAATCCTAAAATGGATTAATTTCTGTACTGACAGGAACTCTAACCAGTCCTTTCAAATGAACAAATAATACCTTCTCTGTATTTCTGTAACATTGCCACAACACACAGTATACTGAACGCATTATTTGTTATATATTGGAAACCTCTGGTGTCTACAGAACATATTAGTTGTACTTTTATGGAGTTATCTATTCTAGGGTAAATTCTAAAAAAAAAACATTGCTGAAGCCTTATGAAATTGCAGTCACAGTAGCAATCTGTGACAATACTTGCATTTTTATCCACAATTTGCATTTCCTGTCAAAAACTGTAGACATCTACTTTTTAACTCTGCGACTATTGCATTAAACTTCTGAATATACACTACACTTTTAATCATTTTTTAATAAAAGGATACAAGTATCATTCATTGAAGTGAACACTTGGAATGCTAAAATATGTACTTTACTTGTGGTATCATGCAATGTAGCAAAAAAAGGATACTGGTACACGTTCTGCTGATTTCCTCTGTCTGACCAGCATGGCTCACTGCACACTCACGCACCGAGATATCTACCAGTTTGTTCAGCTGTCTAAATGAGAAAGAAACATCCCGTTAATTAACCTTCAAACAGAATCTTGTTAATTAATCTTCAAACAGAAACAGGTATGTATAAATACCTGTATAAATAACATCCTTTTAATACATATCCTCCCCTTTGGAACTGGCAGTATAGAGATTGCTACATTGCAGTGTCATTCTTACTTGAAAACATCTCTGATTTTTGCCTTTACATTGCTACTACAAAATAGGTCTGATTGAATCACAATTCCCACCCCCCACACTCCTCCAAAACCCTTTATCCAACTGAAAAAAAGAGAAATAAAACAGATTAAACACAGCTATGCAAATTGGAATTTAATTAAAGGTTCCAAGTTAAACAGATTTCTTGTGATACTTTTTGCAAGAGGTTCTGAGTTATTTGGGCATCCTTTGTATCACTTAGTAAATAATTTATATTAAAAAAAAGTATTTTTGACTGCTTAGTATGATCTGGGAGACAAAGGGAGAATAGTTGTGGAATATCAGCTCAGAAGGAGACTGCCACCTACTGAACAAATACATCTCTACTGCTGGAGGCCGTTAAAACTGCAATTTATTACACATCATTAAGTTACTTCCTTTCTTACCCTTCCAGGTACATGAACACGACATGAAATGACTGAAAGACCTCTTCACTAGCATTACAGTGGCTTTCTGCCTTCCTTCGCTTAGTTACAAAGTCATTAGAGATATGAGTAAACAAAGATTAAATAATACTGTATAATATTAAGAAAACATTAGAACACATCTATTTAAAATGGACCATGCATGCGTATGATGATTGCCAATATCATGATATCTGTCATTCCTCCCCAGATATCATCACCTTCTACTTTATGAAATCAAAATGAGGATTGTGAGTACTCAAACGTGACATAATCCCAGTTCCTATGGGTAAAACCTGTAAATGATGAAGCCACAATAGGAACATTTCTTGTTTCTTCCACCATAAGGCAGTTTGGCTTACTTTTAGACATATGACAATATTATATGCATGGCAGTCAGCTTCCTCTCCTTACAGTTGAAATACTACTTGACTAATCAATCACTGATAACGTATCTTAGATTTTCATAAATTATACTTGCCTTTGCTGCTCTGCAACAGAATCCATGCCAACAAATTCCACAGTCTTCGTTCCAAATACTACTGTATTCTCTGTCCCATACTGAATATCTTGCTTATCATTCAATCCATACCGATCCTTTACTGCAGTAAGAAAATCTACTCCAAAATTTGCCTTGTTTGGCCGGATAAATGATCCTCCTTTAGGATGCCTAGAACAGAGGAGCCAGGAAAAGGTGAAATATGAAAAGCTGTAGTAACAATGATTAGCCTCAAAAGTACTAATTATTATTTTTTAAAAAAATACTGGGAACCAAAGCAGTCAAAAGGCAATTCTACAAACTAATTTTAAACATCACTGTTCCCACTCACTGAGACCAGCTAAGACTTTCAAAGTATCTTTTATAGTATTTGACAGAAGAGTTCACATTGTGAGATGCCATGAGAACTGAAGCCCCAGTTCTCCAAATGTACTGACACATCAAAATTACAGTGTCAGTGACAGTATTAAAAATAACTGCTCTTTTGTTTCCAAACTCATTATGAACTCAGTTTCGCTAGAAAATTAAGTTTCTACCTATGGATAGACACAAAGTTATCTAAATCATATTACAAATGTGTCTGGAATCTTATCACAGCCTAAGGCCCATAGGAATACTCAGGATAGCCATTGCTGTATCATATTTGACTTGCATAATTCCCTTGTAATTCTAAGAGAAAGCAACCTTGTGCTTCCATCCACACAAATGACACAAGCTGCAAATTGTAGCACTTGGAACTCTTATATACCAAGTCAAACTTTTAAAATTTCTGATGCTAACTTGGTCACAATTTTGAAACTGAATATTCAACAGAAATATCCAGCTAATAATGTATGTTCTACAAAGTCCTATGAAATTTCTTGTTTTTTTCTTGAGTACTGAAAAAACTGGTGCATGACAGTTTCTTGCCATGCAATTGCACTGACATTTTCTATACAAGTTAGCAAGGAAACACAGTATCCAGGATGAACTAGCACAGACAAGTTATGGGAATAGTATCACAGAGCAGATGGAGGATTTCATAGGAGGATCAGCCAGAAAACAGCAGGAAAAAAGTTACTAGCTATGATTACCTGTCACTTATGTGAATAAAGCTTCTCAAAACAGCATGTAAACATCAAGTGGCTAATTAGCAATCCATAAGGCTACAAAGCTCAAAATTCTCTTATATAGACCCTGAACCCTATGGACCTCTTACAAGTAGATGGAATAGGCTGGGCACCATATATTCACTTCTTTTCATAAAAAAATCAGTACCGGAAATTTCCAGTGCTAGTTTCATTCATTAACATTTCTAATACTTATAGATAGAAGTATTCTCATATCCTAAAGAAGGATCTGGGGAGAAAGTACATATTATTTACTTTCAAAATATTTCCAGTCTGGTTTTGCAGTGACTAAGTTCAGAGTGCAACGATTACAAAACAAGCAGATAGGCAAACTTGTAGAGAATATAAATCTGGTATGTACTTCTCACTTTTAATAAGTATTTTGAATACTCTACATTTTTAATCCAGTAACCTTCTCTTAAGAATTTTCCTTTTGAAGTTCTTCATAGCTTGCAAACATTTGACTGGTTTAAATGTTATGTGACTCTTTCTTAATACGACTTCTGAAAACAGTAAATTACAATTTCACCACCTTAACTATAACATCTCTTATTTGCAAAGTATATCACTTTTGCATTTAATTAAGTCAAACAGCTTCAGGATTCTACCTGGGGTTCTGGAAAAAAACCCTTGTACTCTTGTCTATCTGTAATTCACCGTAGGTCCTTCTGCATGTCCATTTTCCTATCACTTTGATTCTCTCCATTTTGTCATCACTATCTCTTATGCACTCAATAGTTCTGCTACATTTTTCCCTCTGCTCTCCCCAGCCCTCTCACCAGAGCTAATCTAGACAGTCCACATAGACATCCCCCCTGTTGTACCATTATCTCTGGCATAGCCAAGCCCTTCGGGTCTCTCCATCACCATCCCCATTCCTTAGTCCATTTCTGTCCTCTCAGGTCACCACTTCTATTGGCATCTCCTTCCTCATTGTCTTTGTTAGGAGCAAGTTCTATCCTTAGGGGGAAAAGGACCACAAGGGAAACTAGCTACCTTGCCCCTTTTATTTAAGGGAAAACTAGGGTGTATTTATCTCTCAAGACTCTTTCATTTTTGTTTTGATCACAAGATCATAGGGTTTCTCTCTCCTGTTGCTATCACTTCAAAGTACTATGCATGCTTTTATATAGTATCTAACATATACTTAATACCATTGCACAGCCTACGTTTCTTTTTCAGTTCCATTCTCTTAATTTGATCTACCTTTTCAGGAACTGTCATGAAGGACAGGAAAGGGGACTGCAATGGGAACATATTTTTGGACAAAATGATTGTGTATTCAAGGAGAGAGATCACTGTAACTCAATTTTCCCTAAAATACACTGCCTGCATTAACTTTCACACTAGGGCATCTGAACTGTGCAAGCAGTATGTACATATCAAACAAATAATGTACAGCACTTGGACTGATGAAAAAGCATACCTATTAGCAATCAGTCTTCCTAACTGGGGACTAAACAGACAAACCCTAATCCAAAGAGTCATCCAGCGCTGCGTATCATGAGATGGAAGAACCTGTGGACTACTGATCAACCTGACTTAAGCTGAACTCTCAGAAGTCTGAGAACAGGGATTTTGTTCCCATGTATGTAAAATCTCTTGCAGCCAGGTCAAACACTGTATGGAAATGAAGCGGTAGAAGATACGGCCCAATTTCACTAAGTAGAAAATGTGGCATATGCCCAAGTGGGGCTCTGGCAACCAGTTGGCTCTGGTTAATACTGACTTCCTACTGACTTTTAAAATGGAGAGGTTGACCCCCAGTCTCAGAAGTCATCTTGTAGGACACTTCCTACTCATGATGCAGTAGCCTGAAGCATTACAGCCCATCTGCTGGTGTGCCCAGGGCACTTCAAAGATATTCATTAAAATGTGGATTAGTAATCAGCTTTCACTGAATAAAGAGGAAACTTGGCATCATTCTTTGCTAATGGAAAATAAAGTGGTGGCACTGCTCACCATTACGGGCACATGATGGCTCTTCATAGGCTACGGAAATGCACATGCACACTTCTCGGTACCTGAAGAGTAACGCAGGAGTACATAAACCATAACAGTTACACACTTGAGCTGTCTGACTGCAGAAGCAAGCTTCTGAGCAAGGAGAAACCTGGTTTGACAATATCAAAAGCCACCCCACCAGCAGCACATTTTTGCCTTGGCCAGACAGAGCTGCCTCCTGCTCAGATGCTGAGGTGAGCCTGTGCCCAGCAAGGACAGACAGAGCGAGGAACAACAACATCTCAGTGTGCACGCGTGACCTCAGAGGTGCTTTCTACCAACACAAGCATTAATGGATGTCAGGAAGCAGCGCAGGAATATGGAAGCTGGAGCACCCACGTCTCCCACAGGAGTTGTGTGTAGCTAAGGCACTGGCATTCCCAGGGAAAGAGAGCGTGCTAGTAAGCCACATCTCCCAGGAGAGCACACGCATACAACTGTGTGAATGGGTCTGTGGGACAAGAACCTATTGGAAAGTATACTCTTGTTTCAAAAGCTGTATACAAATTTTAACAATGTTTCAAGGCTTGGTTACTCTCCTTTCTGGTGAAGGATTGTAGAACATACTTTATTTACACATAGACTACTGCAGCTGACAGCTAAAAAAATAGCTTCCTCAGTTATTAAAAACTAAGTTGCTATTATAAAGGAAAAGAACTCACAAAAATGTCACTAGAGTATGCATTGCCATTTCTAGGTGATCCAGAGTTGATGAATGTGCTCACAATGTCAGCATACTTTGAAATATGGCTGGTTTTTTCTTTGGTTTTCATATCTTAAGAAGCTTAATTATCACCACATAATATATGACCCAGATAAATGTACTGCCATGAAATGTAAAAGTTTAGGTCATATTTTCAAAAAACTTACTATAAAGATCACACATTAAGATCACAGTAAGCAGACCTACTGATTAAGATAAGGACTACAAAAATGATCCTTTGGTAGTGAGAATCTCAAATTCAGTTATATTTTCCTCTTATGATCCTATTTTCAAATGTCACTCTGAAAGATACATTTTTTAAAGCTTTATTTTTAAAATTGCCCTAAAAATAATTTAAAAAGTCCTTCCATTGCATTTGTTTACAGTTCAAGCTACTCGATCAACTGTTTCTGCTTATCAGAATTTAGGGAGTGAGCAAAGTAGGCTTGTAGGCAAAGGATACTCATGATAAGGTTTAAGGAAAAAAAATAGAAATGTTATGGGTTTTATACATGTATATATATAGACAAAGGAATATTATTCCCTCCCTAAACAGCAGTAGTAAAGAGGTGACATTTTAAGTTGTGGGAAGGTTTTGTTGATTTTTTTTTTTAGCATCCTTTTGGGAAAATAAGGTAATCATTTTTTACTTGAGTTTCCCTACATCTTCACAATTGGTACCAGAACTACAAATGTGGAATTTATGTCCATGTGTCATGGTGGACTGCTGGAATTACTATTGAATCTCTTAGACTCCAGAAGGTCCTCTTCTGATTGGAAAAAAGCAGAGTACAAAGAACAGGTATTCTAAGAACATGTTTAAAGACCACAACATTTACATTTGTTACAGGTATATGCAGCCTCACTCAAAGAGTTGATTCTTACCTCAAGAACTGAGATCCTTTTCTGAGATCTCATTTCCTGGAAGCACATTAATGGTTGCTAAAACACCAAGAGTCTATACACATGTTTTTTTCTCATCCTTCACCACCTCAGTGCTCAGGAACTTACTGAGCTAGCACTCTGTAGTATTTAAGAGCTATTGATGACTTTTTCTTTTATGAATTCATCCAGTTACTATTTAACTCACAAACTTTTAGCTGTTGCAGTGTCCCCTGGCATGGACATCAACAACTTGCTGCAGTGAGTATCAACCCTAAAATCCTGTATTCCACAATTTCAAACATATTAAGTGCTCAAATCTTTACACTTAAATATAATTCCTGTATATACTTAAAACCCCCCCACAACTACACTATGTTTTGCATGTAGTATATGCAGTGAACATACTTAGCAATTCCACAGTGATAAAAATATAACCCAAATAGGAACTTGATATTTTCCCTAAACAAGATAAATGCAGGTCACATTAAGTCCAGACCTAAACTGTATTTGAGACAGTTAATACAGACCAATATTTCACTTTGGAATTACTTAAGGAAGGTTAGTAGGAACTACCAATTTCCTAACTAAAATAGAAGTTCTAAAACCAACTAAAGGTAATATTAATAACATCCAAAAGTCTCATTTTATTACATATATCTGAAAACATAACTCGTATTTTTTAAGTATTTACAATATTCTAATACTTGTAACCAGATTAATAACAATGCAACAGCCTCTATGGCTAAGCTAGTCACTACACTCAGAACTACGATCTTTTAAATAACAGCCAACTGATGACAGAAGGGTTTGACCTAAAAGTTGCAATAGGGCATTTTCTCATGACCATCTACTCAGTGTGCATGACATGCCAAAGCTGTGTATCAACTCACCTGCACTTGAAGTACTGTGTCCCTTCATAGCAGCCATCATGCTTTCCTCTCTGAGGATCATCCCATTCCACACCCAGCCAAATTCCTGAGAAAAGTGGTAGATACATTCAAAATGCATGGCATCATAGTCATAGAAATCATCGTTGGAAGAAAGCTCTGAAGTTCGCTTAGCTTACCCTCTCTCTCAAAGCAGGAGATTATCATCAGCTCTAAAACAAGTCAGCCAGTTAAGTCTTTACTTAGCCAGATACTGAAAATTTGCAAGGAGAAAAGATTCCAACATATTTGGGCAGCCTATTTCAGTGTTGCAGTACTGTGGAAAAAGATTTCCCTGCTGTGGCCACTTTCCTTTATTATATAATCTAATACTAGTAAGGAGAATTAGGCTCTGTCATCTTTGTGACTGCCTGTCAAATAGCTGCAGGAAGCTATTAGGTGCTACTTTTTCTTCTCCTTCACCACGTTAACCAAGCCCAGATCCCTCAACCTCTCTCCACAATACAGACGTATGGTCTGTGCCCTTGACGCCCTTGGCAGTTCTCCAAGACTCCTGCAGAGAGATCTTTGAGACCCTTGCAAGTTTAACTGCATCCCTCTTGAACTGGGATGGTCCCACACCAGATATGTTACTCCAAGTGCAACC
>NW_020955966.1:103920-229228 GCF_003031625.1 Empidonax traillii | reverse complement strand
TAACCAAGCCCAGATCCCTCAACCTCTCTCCACAATACAGACGTATGGTCTGTGCCCTTGACGCCCTTGGCAGTTCTCCAAGACTCCTGCAGAGAGATCTTTGAGACCCTTGCAAGTTTAACTGCATCCCTCTTGAACTGGGATGGTCCCACACCAGATATGTTACTCCAAGTGCAACCTTATCAAGAATCCCTGCCCCCAGAGAGGGATAACAGCTTCCTTTAATTTGCAGGCCATGTTCATCATTCTAAGGTGACCTAGTACAACACGTATGCTGCTTGTCACAAGATCTCACTGATGGCTCATATTCGTGACAGTATCCAACTTAACTCCCTAGTCCTTTACAACAGACTGTGTGAGTTGCTAGTGCTTCCTGGTCCATACTGATACACTACATGTGGAAATTTATCTTTCTTGAATCCCTTGGGCTCAAACCTAAAGCTTGATCTGGAATGCAATTCTAACTCATATCATAGCACCCGTTTGAGGGTGAACACTCTTCATCACCAGAGACACTAATGAATACATGAATCAATACAGACCCCAGCCTTTACTTCTGTAGTACTCACTCATTCCCTGGTATCAAGTCACTGATTATCACTTTTCCACTTGACAGCTTTCAATGCACTTTAACAGTCCACTCATTTGACTTGTATTTCTCCAGCTTCCAAATAAGATTCTTTATGGAGACACTATTAAGAGACTTATTAAAATCGAGAAATATTACATCCCTTGCTCTCCCTTTGTACACATTCCCAGTCATATGATCACAGAAGGTAATTAGGTTTGCCAAGCACAAACTGTTCTTTACAAGCATTATATATTCCCAACTACCATCTTGTCCTTCATTGGCTTGGAAATGGACTTCAAGGGAACATGTTACATGATCTTTCCAGAAACAGAAGCTGATGAGTCTACAGTTCCCTGGTCATCCTTCTTGCCTCTTTTAGAGCTGTATGCAAGGCTGGTCTTCTTCCAGGCATCAGCAATCTCTGCTTCCTGTCACCACAATTTTTCAAAGATGACATGCAGTCATCTGACTCTCACGGTCAGACTGGCCAGATCTTTCCACAAGCTAAGCTGAGTCTTCTCTGTCCCCATAAATTGGACCTGAGCTGGATACCAGGTGCCCATCAAAGTCCCTCTGTCACTCCCCTCCTCACTTAGACAGGGGAGAAAAAAATATAACTAAAGGCTCATGAGTTGAGACAAGGACAGGGAGAGATCACTCAGTGATTGCCATCATGGGCAAAGCACACTCAACTTGGGATAATTAATTGAATTTATTACCAATCAGAGTAGGATAATGAGAAGTAAAGCAAATCTTAACACCTGCCTCCCCCAAACCTCCCTCCTTCCTGGGCTCTACCTCCTTCCCCTCAGCAGCTCAGGGAGACAGAGAATGGAAGTTACAGCAAGCTCATCACAGGTCATTTCTGCCACTGCTTCTTCCTCAGGGAAAGGAGTCCTTTCCCTGCTCCAATGTGGGACCCCTCCCATGGTAGACAGTACTCCACGAACTTCCCCAGTATGAGTCCTTCCCACAGGCTACAGTACAGTTCCTCATGAACTGCTCCAGTGTGGGACCCTTTATTCATGGGGTGCAGTCCTTCAGGAACAGGCTGCTCCAGTGTGGGTACCCCACAGGGTCACAAGTCCTACCAGGAAACCTGTTTCAGTGTTGGCTCTTCTGTTCACGGGTCCACATGTCCTGCCAGGAACCTGCTCCTGCATGGACTTCCCACAGGGTGACCACTTTCTTTCAGGCATCTACCTGCTCCAGCATGCATCTCCTCCATGGGCTGCAGGTGGATCTCTGCACCACTGTTGACCTCCGTGGGCTGCAGAGGAATCTCAGCTCTGGCTGAGTGTGGAGCACCTTCTCCCCCTCTTTCTTCACTGCTCTTGGTGTCTGCATAGTTGTTCCTCTCACATATTCGCACTCCTCTCTTCTCTGGGCATAATTACTGCTGCACAATGACTTTTTTTTCCTTTCCTTTCTTAAACATGTTATCTCAGAGGTGTTACTACCATTGCTGATGGGCTCGGCCTTGGTCAGCAGCAGGTCCATCGTGGAGCCAGCTGGCTCCGTTGCATATGGAGGAAGCTTCCAGCAGCTTCTCACAGAAACCATCCCTACAGTCCCCCCTCCACCAAAGCCTTGTCTTACAAATCCAATACGCTTATCAGAGGAGGACCCCCGTCTGTTAATCTGCTGCTCCTGCCTCTCTCTCACCTTCTCTGACTATGCCAGCACTGTTTGTGAAAAACAATGGGAAAAGGAAGCAGTAAGACCTTTCTGCTGTTAGAAAAAAAACATAAGGAACCTCAGCCCAAAGTACTTTTTACACTCCTTTTGACAACTCTAACTTCTAAAAAAACTCCAACAACTTATCCAGAAGTTGTCATATTTACACAACAATAATGAGGAAAAGACAACGTTCTACTTGACAACGTTTTCATTCTACTTGACAATGGTTCTTAAAGAAGCACATAAATAGAACTTTGAGAACAGCCATTAGACGTAAAGATTAGTTGCTTTTGTGACCTTTACCTGATGTCCGAGACACGCTGCCCACATAGCGCACAGTCCCGTAGTCGGTGCCACACGAGACCCTCCGACCCAGCGCATCGGGAGGCACCGAGGCGGTCATCCCGGGATGCCTGGAATCCAGGCTGCTGGCAGACCTGCAGGGACAGGAGTGACGCCCTTAACACACGCGCGAGTCGCTGCTCTCACAAAGCCCCTACCCCGAGCCGCTCTTCTCCCTCCCGGTGCTCCCGCTCCCACATCCCACTCCATTCCCCCATCCTGGAGCAGCCTCCCAGCCCGCGGGCCCCGAGGCGCAGCTCACGCACGGGCTGATCCCGCTCCCACGCCCGCCCCGCGCGGATGCCCCACTTCCGCCCGGAGCCCATCGGCAACCGCCACCCCGCCCCGCCCGGGCCCCCGGCGCGCTCCCATTGGCCCCGAGCCCACAGAGCCGCCCTACCTCGGCCCGCTATTGGCCCGCCCCAGCCTCCTGCCCTGCTCGAGTCATCGCCTTCAGGGGCAAACCGAGCGGGGCGTGGCCGCCGCGGAGCTTCCTGGGTAACACAGTTCGCCGAGGTGGCCCCGCCGCGCCAGTTTGCAGCCCCTGGACTACAGCTCCCAGAATGCCGCGGGCGCTCTGACTGGGCGGTGCCGGGAGGAGAGGCCGTCGCCAAGAGGATTCCGCCGGCCCAGTCTGGGAGTGGCCGCAGACCCGCGGTGGGCGGCGGAGCCAGGGAAGTTCCCCCAGGGAAGAGCCGCCGCGTTGTAAAGCAGCGCGCGGCGGGCAAAGCCCTGAAGCGCCAGTGAACCGATACCCAGCGAGAGATTGTTCCGAGCCTGGAGCGTTCTCCTGGGAGGCAGCGATTGAGGAGGAGGTGGCGGCTCGGGGAGCGGCAGCAGCTCCTGCCCAGGGGAGCTCCCGAGCAGCTGCACTCCCTCGGTATCGGGCGCTGCTACATTTGTTGCTGCATTTATTTCAACATCCGCTATTTGAGAAAAACAGCCCCAGAGAAGATACAGGGAAGAGCTTTAACAACCAGGGAACGCAGTTTATAAAAGAAAAAAAAAAATCGAGGTGTCCACTGTATTTAATCCACAGATTAAATCCAGTGTTCTAATACCAGTCGCTGGGGAACAGAAGTTTAGCGAAAGCTCTTCGGTTTGTTAGAGATAAGTAGAAGACGACGTAATAGCTTTCTCACAGGTCGGTGGTTATAAAACTGGAAGTATTCTAGTTCATGTATTTCACATTTGTAAATCTCTCGTGTTTCATACTTCAATGCCTCACTACAGCTTAATTCAAACAATATGATTTGAATTTTAGGACCACCAAGACTGGAACAACCCTGCCAGTAAGTAAGGAAGAAGCCCTTTCAGTCCCATGCCTCTGCTTTTATTACATTAAATGCATGTGGTCTTTTGGTAGGCAGTATATTTGTGCTCTTCACTCTGAGTTTATGATAGTGACTGATTACAGGAATCAAGTACAGGTATTTGGTAACACTAGTACATTCCTATCAAAATAATCTGGATAAGGTGTAAACTCTTTAGCACGCCCAGAGCTTGCATCTTCAAGGAACAGGCTTTACGGGTGTGCTTTATTGTTTTGCATAAAGCAGCTGCTCCCCAAACTGCCAATCCAGCAAAGATCTCTGTGCCTTTAGCTCAGAGTCCTCCTTTGCCATAGGTAATGTGTTACTTCAGGCCAACTAATAGCTCTGGGGAAAAAACAGACACCAGAGTCCTTCTTTCACGTCTTCAGTGGTGGTGTCTCAGCTTGGGTTCCTAAGCCCACTCATCTCCCACAGAGGGCACCCTTGGAACGATCTGTTCCACTTTAAAACGATGCTGAAGCTGCACAGATAAGTGGTACAAACGTGATAGCAGGAATAACAGCACTAAGCCTCTCTAGCTCTCCTTTTTTGACTCATCCACCGTTCCCAAGGACAACACTGAGAGCGTGCCTCACTTTGCGTGACTACATCAGGAAAGGTGTTGAAAACAAGGAAACACTTTTCATGATCTTTTTGATCCCAGCTCCAGGTTTGACAGGTAATCCAGAATCCTCACAGGTTGTTGAATTTATGTAATTAGTAATTCTAAAATGATCATGAGAATAGCATAACTTACTGTTTATCTGAATTGCAACTTCTGTATTTTATAAGCACCTAAGTAGAAATGGATTTACCTTTTAGATTTATTGAATATTATTGGATATAAGAGATTAGGTTTATAGCATAGTTTTTATATTTCTGGGAAAAGCAATGACAATTCCTCCTTATGGCTTTTATTTTGACTGACACATTCCATCCCCACCCCTCCACCCCCCCAAAAAAAGCAGTTAGCTACAGATCCTTCAGTTACGGCCACAGAAAATCTGTTGGAGTTTGTTCTACACTTCATGTACTAACGCTGCAACTATCAGAAATTCTATTTTTAAAGAACTTTTCCTCCTCCAATTTGTTCATAGAGGTTTGGTGTCAGCCTGGTTTTAATAACTTCAGGAAGTGAAAAGTTATGCCTCCCTCAGGTAGCAGAAGTTCACTGCATAGTAGATTACAAGAGAACAGGCCAGTTTTTATGCATTTCAAAATACATAAACAAAATGTATGCATTTGCCATTTTTCCCTTTTTACAGACTTCAGTAATTACTTTACTGAGTGACTAACTTCACACTATATGCTTTAGAAATATCAACTGAAATATTAAGAAAGTGAAAATTACCTACTGTGGTCAAGAGATGATGCAACTCCTTACTGTTAGCATGTAATTAATATACCAGCAGAGTGGAGAGTATTTTCAGGAATTCAAAAGCAGAAAATTATCCATGATTTCCCTTCACATCAGAGTTAGTCTTCTAAACAAATTCACACCAGTTTTTGTAGTACTTTCCCTGGAAGTGTCACATTAAGTCTTCTTTGGGTATCCCCCATGGTTCTTTATGCTGTACTAAACCCAGATGATCAGAAAAATACATTTTGAATGAGTTTATGGAGAACTTACTTGTTCTACAGGGTAGAGAGATGAGGAGAACTATCAAGATTATTGTGGTTTAACCTGCATATTTATTATTAAGTTTGGAGATAATATGCTTGAATTAACGAAATCATGGATTATTCCTAGCCACACCTCACATGGTGCCTTCTAAAGTAATTCTAAAAAATGCCACAGAAACGGTGAACACTGATGCTCACCTGTGGTAAAAGTTACTCAGAAAGGATGTTAATGTGAGGTAGCAATCAAGTCAAATAGACACATGGCAGATTATGTTTCCCTGACTTCAAGAACAGAAAAATTGTTAAGAGAAAGAAAAATACAACAACGAAACAATGTACTCTGTTTAATCTGTAGCTTTAATCAAAACCTTTAGATGATATAATCAAATTAAATAAATAACTATCAGAATAAATAATTTTTAACTTGAATATCTCTCACAGTCTATTTGGAAAGCAAGAAGGGAAGCTCAAAGAAACTAACCGCACTCTTTAGCCTTTCCTAACAAAGTCAAGTAAATGCTGTAAAATGAGGTGAAATTACATGAGGCAGCCTCAGGAGACTAAAATGGGTTTTCTTATTCTCTCAAATACTTTCCCTGGCCTCTGTCCACCTGCCAGCTCTGACATTCATCAGACTCTTGCTGAGTAGGATAATTCATTAACCCAGGCAAAATTTAACTTCTCTTCCCCAGGGCTAGGGAGTTAACTTTTTTCATAAAAAGACCTAACAGGCATTAGCACCAAAGCAAAATAGGTCTTGAAAGCAAACAGGTAGGAGAGAGAAAGTAGCTCAAGCTACATGGGACAAAAATAATTTATGGCAATATAAAATGTTAGAGGCCTTAGCTTCCTGGAAAAAAAAAAAAAAAGATTCAGGCATTTCAGAATTGCAGAAAATCCTGGATTACTTTTGTGAAGGCATATGATGAACCAAGATGTACCGTTTCAAAAGCAGACACAGATTATTTTGTTTGTTCAGGATCAAAAATAAGTTTGATGGTCTGTATGCTGTGGTATTAGCAGAGAATAGAAATATAGCTGAAAGAAGAATTACAGTGAAAGTACTGAGCAGATAATAAAAAGAACATAGTAAATATCAAACCTGAAATGTGAAACAATTAGGACAAAGAAGAGCAACAGATGCTCTTGCACATGAATAGAAGCCTGGCCCAATTCAGTGATATAGACATATTAAAGTTCAAACTTCACAAATCCCATGTTTTTAGAGCATGTTGGCACTTTAACAATAACTGAGGAAAGCAGCCATTAATACAGGAAAACTCCACAGCATATGCAAATTAGCAAAATTAACCGTAAAGTTGAAGCATAGAGAAATGGCAACAGTTTCTTTCTCACTGATATTAACATTTTGAGGCTGTTTGTATCAATAACTGGCTGATACATACAAAGTTGCTCTTAGTAACTGAGTACAGCCCGAGCTCAGAAAGGAGAAAGACAAGCTACGTTCTCAGGTAGGTCTTGAAATAATACAATTTTCATTATAACTCATGGGGAGAACATCAGCCTTTGAAAAAGCAAAGCCAGATGTCCCATCCAATGGCTGGCTACTCAACGACAGGTGACAGCATTCATTTAAATCCAAGCAAGCGCACAATAAAACAGACTGAGGCAGGGGCAAATGTTGCAGACTGATGAGTATTTACATTTTTCTTTATATGTACAGCAAGAGTCAAACCCCAAGAAATGCAGCGATAACCTGACCAAAACAGAACTTGTTGGCAATGGTAGGAAGATAATAAGGGGAACAATTCTGGCTCAAAGCGACTGACATTGAAACCAGCATCCCCTTTGTTTCCTCATGGCAAAATTTCTCTACTTGCAATTCAGGTTTCCATTCCACAGCAATGCATATCTTGTGAAGATCAGGAAAGAAACCCACTCCCTGTGTTGTGGGAGGCATAGCAACAGTGAGTAGCACTCATACAACTAAACTAATCCTGCAGCCACAAGAACTCCCATGCTGCTTTAAGGAGGTGATTTTCCTAATATTGCTTAACCTCAGGAGCCTGAACCAGTGGTAACATTAGAGAATACTGATGAGAATGCACAATCTCGCTAATATTGGCATCAAATATAAAATCTACCTTGAATAAGGAGCATCATCACTACTGACATTTAATACTTATGAGATGTTCTACCATCTTAACAAATGAAGGGCAAATATCCCAGTCTCTTCCAACTCCTGAATACATCAAGAAAAACCCTCACAGTCCTGTTTATCTTAACCAAAGTGAAGAGCAACAGTGCTCTGCTTCTGGGTCTCTGCAGATATACCTTCAGGGTATGCTTTGAATACTGGTATCAAAACCCTTGAAGGCAGAAGAGTAAGACAGAGCTGTATGGTTTCTTTGTATCCTGGGAAAAGAAAGCTGGACCAACTTTTCCCTTCTTACCCATTTGTGGTTTAAATGGCCGGCAGCTGGAAAACATCAACACACTCCTATGTTAATGAAGGCACACTCTACAAGACGTGGTATTAGGCTAAATACTGGGGTGAATTCCTAGAATGAACCAAAAGAGCAATGTCATAGCAGAAGTCTCAGATGGTAGAGAAGTTTTATACAAAAACCAAGAAAGGCTACCTCATTATGAAAGTTTGATTACACAAAACTGTTTACATCCAGTAACTGAACAGACACAAAACAGCACTAAGTGCACTTTGCACTGTGTTGCAGTTACACTATCCTAATAGGCACAAGGATACCTTTCACAGTAAGACTAGGAGATTCTCCCGACAACAATAGTCTTTTCAGTGCTCTTCCCTATTCAACATCAGCTGCAACAGTGCTTAGAAACTCCCAAGACATGGCACAAAATAAATGTAACTTGCTGCAGATAGTATTTTCTCATAACACATTAAAAATTTACAGGCTTTCTAAGCACTGCACGTTATGAAAAAGAAATTACAATTCTCTTTCATTAACACTAAAAACACCTTTCACCAACTTGAAGCTATTCAGTCCTGGCAAAAAGGTCCCTTCAGTGAAAAGGCTATTATTCTGTGCCTAATCAGACAAAGATTCCTCCCCAGCATGCAGATAAAAGGGATAGGCTATCATCCATAACTACATAATATCTGACTGAAAGCAGTCGTCCTGAATTTTGTCATGTTTGATCACTTTCAGAAGAACATTAAGGCTGCCCAGGGAAGACATTACAGCAACCTTCTTCAGTTAGTTTTCTCAGTGGGTTGAGATCATGGCTCTCCCCGCTTTCCAGGTACAGTAAATGAACACCTGCATAAAATTATCCTTTAGCCTTTCAAAGCAAAGTAACTCTGGCCATTTCAGAGTATGCTTGAGCTAACACCACAGCTTATAGCACCAGCCCTACACCTTTGATCCAAACCATTACCTCCCTACCCCAAAGCAAAGCTTTATATAGCTGTGAAGACTAAGGGAACTGAACCTGATTAAAGCCAGCCCAGCCAAGAAGAAACCCAAACATCTCCGCTTACATTTTGTTAACGTTTTTCTTTATGTATATTTATTTATAGAGAAAGAGATGAGCAGAGGGTTTGTCAGTCCTATCCATCAATCTTGCTTTCAGTCCCAGTTCTTTTTTGGTTTATCTGTAATTTTAAAGCTTTATTTAAGCAATTAACAAAAGTAAAGTGGTAGTGTAGCTTGTAGAAAAAGATACTGTACTCTGCTATAGCAAAAAATTACAGATCTTGTCTCTTTGGAGAGATCTATAACATGCCTCCAGACAGCAATTCAGAACAGGAATGAAACATGAATTATGAATAAACTCTTGGAGAAGCACCTCAATTATATGCAGAGATTAAAGAGACCTGCACCAATTACAGTGTCCTAAAGTTACCTGATGTGAAGCCCTTTCCACTTGTAGTAGCAACTTACTATGTTGCTATTTACAGTTACATGTATGGGCTCTAATGCATAGATTTAAGTTCCTGGCTACAGTGTTTGACAGTTTCAAAATCTAAAACGAGGTGATCAAAATTATTCATTGAAGAGCTGGAATCAGCAGCAAATTTTCACTTTGCTGATGTGGCAGAATTTTTTCTCTAGGGTACTTCAAAATCTTTACAAAGTCACAATTTCAGACTAAACGTCTTATCTGCATATAAAGTGCTGTATTTCATAATTCACATTCCCCTGAAAATATCCCCAGAAGCTTATCCCCTAGGATATTCACCTTAGAACTTAGTAAGCTGATCCATCCGATCTTCACACGTCTAACTTGGAAATATCACACAACAGTTTTATGTTCATTGTGGTTGCAAGTATCTTCTTTTGTTATTTAACATACATTTTGGTTTACCAGAGAATCACTTGAAAATGCACAATACACACATGTCAATATGATTTAACACAGAATTTCAACCAGAAGCCTATGATAGCCTGGTTAGAGACACAAGAGTTGTAGGCATGAAATAATGCCTATGATTGTGTAAACATGATCACATTTAGATTCAAAACTGGTTTCAGTTCTAGTACATCTGCTTTAACAAAGCCAACTGTAAGCAGTTACAGTTGAGACTTTAGAGATAATAGGGTATGTATTTCAATAGTCAGTGACAAGTTGTTTTTAACAGTAATTTCTGTAACATAGCTAGGAGAGAAAGTTTTACGTGAGACTGATTATCACACCTCTCAGTCTGGTTATCTTTCAATTTTAAAAAGTTTTCATCCACACCTGGAAGTGAAATTTTTAATTTTCAGTTTCTTTGAACATTTTGCTCAGCTGCTCAACTAGTGCTACAAGCTCAGGGTTTCCCCCGAGTGATTCAATTTGTTTATAGGCTTCAGATTCAAGCTCTTTCAATGTATTCCGAGTGTACTCAAAGGAACCAACATTTTCAAGGTAATGCACACAGTATTTTTTTATATCTATGTTCTCTGTCCTTTGACGTAAAATGTTTTGCACCTGAGTACTTTCAGGTCTGGACCAAATTGCATGAATGGTTGGGAACGAGAACTTGCCCTCAGTTAAGTCTTCACAAAAACTCTTGTTCTCACTATATTCTTTGGAGTGCAAGTTGGCATAATCATCTCTTATTTGGAAGAAGAGACCAAGTGTGTTAAGAAGTGGTTTTAAGTCTTTTTCATAATTTGAGAACAGCTGCATGAGGCCTACAGCTAATCCGAAGAGACCACCTGTCTTTTGCAGTACCATAGCTTTATATTCAGCCTCTGTAGGACAGGTGTAAGTATCCCTCCAGTAAATATCCAAGCCTTGACCTTTATGGAGTTCCAAAAGTTGGCGGGTAAAAACTTTAACAGCATCTGGATGATCAAGGGTTAAAACCTTCTCTAAGCCAAGAAAATACACATAATTAGCACAGTTGATTACAGATGGAATTCCATAGATACTGTGTGCCACTGGAAAGCCCCGTCGCAGCTTTGAGTTATCTTCAATATCATCCACAAGTAGGCTTGCATTGTGCAACATCTCTGTCACTTCAATGATAACCTATTATAAGAAGAGAAAATTATTAACTCTGACATTGTAATTTAATTCCCCGTTTTGCAAGACCTTATTTAAAATTGATGATGTTTTAAAGAAATATATTCTCTATCACTGAGGTTCCCCTTTACACCACTCGCTTTTACTTTTAGTACAGATTTATGATTCTCTTCATCAGCCAGTCTGCTCTAAGTCCTGCATCATGTGGTCTGTCTTTTGTGTAATGTTTTCAGATTCAAAGTTAACTTACTCCCTGAAGTGCTTCCATTTGCATGCCTCTCTTCACTGTTGCTACAGTTCTAAAACAGCCATTGTCTAGGAGTCTGTAACTGGAAACTTGATTAGGGGAAAAGAAAATAAACAGTGTTTTCAAACATTCAGATTCACTAACCTCAACTCTCCCAAAGTCAGTTCTTGAGAGTGTCAGGTATCATCCATTATCACATTTGTCTCATAAACCTTGTTTTGATAAGCAGAGAGTTCATCTTTCTTTTCCCACACTTTGTGTGGTTATCTTCAGTACTGAGCTCTTAAAGGACAAACTATTCTCTCTGAAAGATCATTTGGAAAATTCTTGGCAGAAAGACAACAGCTACAATATCTTTTAGGAAGCTTCCTATACACTCCTTGTTACTAGGTAGACCAATATCATACCCCACCTGAGGTGTGCAATAAACTCTTCAGAACATCAGCTTTGTAGATGACTAGAAGTGAACCTTAACATCAACAAAAAATGAAGTCTTAACACTATACACTGCTTTTATTGCACAGCTGCTATGCAATCAACAGGTATGTTCAGCACCTGCTTAAATGGAAATAAATTTAAGCATATAAAACTGCATACTGTATAAACTCACTGCAAGACGCATCTGATTAAGATATGATTTTAAAGCTAATGAACCAATTACACTTGCTAGCTACAAACATTGCATTCAGTCAACATTCATCAAAACAACTGCTAAAAAATACTAAAGCCACCATAAAATAGCAGCAAGTACCTAGCATGGTCCTATTTGGTGGGTCCTGTAGGACAAAATAATAAGGACTTTGCTGTAAGCATTTTTTTGGGCAGCAAGCCACCTGATGTTCAGTGGCCATTGTCCCAAAGATTAAAACCTGAACCCCAGGAATTTAATTGCTTTTCCAAGATATGACTACAAGAACAACTTACTTAACTCTCGTGACTCACCTACCAACAAGGTCCTACTTGGACCTGTAAAGATACGTTGTTGTCCATTAACTTAAAATCAAAGGATAGAGTACTTACTGAAGACAACTCCATATACCTATTTGTTTGAATATTTGTGGGGTCCATTATCTCATTCTCAGTATTATCAGGAAATGTTCTTTGTGTTTTGTGAATTCTTTGGATAAGTTAATTCCAGCATTTCTCTTGCTAACCTATTTCATATCACTGTCAGTTTCATGATCCCTTACAGCTTCTATACATTTAAGGTTTAATGGAAAAGTGCTTCATGACTCTGTGTTTGAATCAAGTTATCTAGTGAACTTAAGACAGTGTCAAAAATGCTTCAAAAGGTGTGAAATAGCTCATATAGCAGAAAAAGCTCATTTTATAAGACACCAGGGAGCAGCCCAAGACAATGAAAAGACTGCTCTTCATAATGAAAGCTGAAGACCCAGTACAGAGTGTTATGCTTTCTTACAGCCTAAACTATCTAATCAGTACCTGCTGCACTATCAGTCCAACACACAGATTTTTTTTTCTACCTCCTTATCTGCAATAGCTTTAAAATTTGCTTGACCCTGTACTAGGCCCTTTCAGTGCCTTCTCAGGAGAAAGTTCCTTTGACAAGCCCAGTGTTCTCTTAATTCAGCAAGCTGGAGTATCTCAGTGCAGCACCAGATTGGTACCAGAGATTCAGTAAGTGGTGGGGGTGAAGAGACTCCTTGGCTGGGGAAAAAAGTGCAACGGTGGCAGTCAATAGTAAACTGCCCAAGAACAGTAGCCTCAGCTGTATAATCTGAATAAACTACATAAAGACAAATAACCTAAGGTAAAAAAAAAAAAAAAAAAAAAAAAAAAAAAAAAAAAAAAAAAAAAGACCCAGAATGAATGCCAGAATTCAGATTTCTAATAAAAGAAATACAAATAGATGGAAGGGAATCAGGCTGTTAGACACAGGGGAGGTCTTAAGAAGAGTATGAGAGATGTCAAAAAGATGACCAGAGGTGGTCCTCCAGACCTCAACCATTATTAGTTATTAAAATTAGTAAAAGAATGCACAAAAGCTGTACTAAATGGATCAGGATGTAGATTAAAAGATGACAGAGCCTTGGTTCTGTCCTCAAAGGCCCTGAAGAATAAAAATACTAAGTTCCATCACAAACAACTTAAGTAGTAAAAGAAACAATAAAGCATTGGTTTTCTTCATAAAGATAATCAAAACAAGTGGTCCAACTTACTAATAGTTACATGAGCATCAGTTTAACAGAACTGATAACTTCTGTTCATACACAGGCACTGCAGCTTTAGATTACTGTATCACTAGGCAAAAATGGACCACATTGTCATGGGTGCTCAGCAAAAGGGCAAGAGGCAACAGTCAGACTGTAACATAAAAAATCCTAGTTGAACAGAATGGAAGGGTTTGTTATAACAGTTCAGCATGAGAAGACACACTCTGGGAATATAAAGAAACTACATCAGATTTTCAAACTCAACAGGGCTCCCAGAAGCCTAAAGTAGCTACAGAACAAGCCCTGCTTTAAGAGAGGTTGTTCTAGATAAATTCCAAAGGCTCCTTCCAATTTGAATTCTGATCTATGATATTAGACTGAATCAACACATACAATACACAGGTTGCTATATGTTTTATTTGGATATGCATCTGAGCACAAAGGGTAATATATGTCTAGCTGAAAGATGGAATAAATCTGGTTAAAGAGTTATACAGACAGGTTGAAAAATAGAATAGTTGCTAGATTATGAATGCAGACTCTTAAACCACTTTGCTACTTGAGGGCTATGAAGTGTCACTCAAGCCACTCTAAAAATGACTCCACAAACTCTAAAGGTACTTCTGCCAACCATTAATGACATTAACAAGGGACCAGCTGGGTAAGTGTCAAAACCCACAACTGATTATTTTAATTTCTTACATTGTCTTGGACACAGAATATTTTGCACTCTCTATATGCAGTTTAGCAAAACTGCAGTCTAACCTAACGAAGGTGTTTAAATACACAACCGTGCACAACTGACCCAACAGAAAAGCAAAAGGGAACGAGAATTCCTCCTAGTTTAATGCTTCTCATTGGAAAGTAAGGACTAGAGACTGTATGATATACCTTTCACAGTTTTAGGTTTGTAGAGTTGATTAAACTGCTGTCTTTGATATTCTTGTATCAAAATCTTAAGATTTTATTTCCAACCACTGTGTTTACATGATAACTGTCTAGCTTCTTTCATAAGTCATGAAAATCTCAGTGTTAATAACTGAGTTAAGTGGGTAACAGTGATACCTGCTTATCTACAACTTCAAAGGTTGAACATGCTTAGAAAGAAGTAACTATTCTACATAAGACGTGGAAGTAATTTCTTTAGTGTTGCATCACAGTTAAAGCCTTGTACTAGAGTTGTTTTCCTGAAAGGTTACTTTATACTCAGAAAACAGTGCATTTAAGACTTCTTATAATTTATGCTAACTACTAGAATCATCTGTTATCAGTAGTCTTGGAAGAAAAAATAACAACCCTTTAAAAATAATAAGCCAGTACCTGTATTTTATCTTCCGGAACATTCAGCCAGTGATTAAAGGCCTGTGACAGTTTGGTTCTCACTTGCTTACCTACAATAAAAATATTATAGGCATTTATAAAGATAAAGTTCATTATTAGGGACAGTTTGTCTTAACAGCTATAGCTGACTTGAGACGTCATTAAAAAAAAACTGATCAGTGTGATGACCCAAAAGTAGAAAATATTACCAGTGCATAGCTTGTTTCTCCATTATATAAATATCAATTAGCAAAAAGCTTCAGTTTTAAACGTTTCACAGTAATATGTGAGGTACATATTTACAGGTTACTATATTTAGTTTTGACAGTTTAATTAGTAAGGGATCCTGAGTATGTTGGTAACCTGCACAGACCAGCTTGCTACTTCTGAAGTAAGCCCTAGTTTGCAAGGAATGTTCATTTTGTTTAAGATTAAAATATTTCAAGTGTGATTTATTATTAGTGAAAGTATCGGTATTTGCTGAATAAGTACATTTCTCAATTTTTAGTTCTTTCTCCTATAGTATTCTTCACTTGCTACTGTAAATTCATAAAACAGGAAACTGACATTTCATATACTTATTAAATAACTCTACACAGCAATCTGAACAGAACATTCCAAACAGAATAAAACTTTCCAAGAATTCAGATACTTATCTTATACCCAAGAAATCTGCCTACAAATAATAGGATTTGGTCTGCTTTGGCAAAATCTACTTTGTTGGAGTCAGGTAGTCACCCTGTTTCACAGCAATGAAAGACAACATCAAATTAATGTTAAAATAAGCAGTATTGTTTAATCCAGATACAATTTACCTGACAGAGTTAATTTCAAGGGCAGTTAAACTCTACACCTGTAAATTGTTGATACCAGCTTTCTTTAATAATTGGCTAGTATTCAGGTACAAATATTTATTCAGTGTCTATTGATGTTCAATATAAAATGCAGTCATCCCCTACCCACACTGAGACAATTCTGCTCTGAACTTTGAGAAGCTCAGCTATGTGTAAGATCTTCAAACAACTTAAGACAGGCTTAGAAAAACAGCTTTGCATACGTAGCTCACATAAGGAAGGCCTTTGGAAAAAGCTTTAAATAAACTTCAAAGCAGTGCAACGTAGACAGTGGGTTCCATGTTACTTGTCTCAATATCTACTGAGACATAACAATTCTGCAATATTTGTCCTGCTGCTGATAATTCCATCTTGCCCATAGCACCAAAGAAATTTCAACATTTGAATCTCTCCCTGAGGTTTCTCTACTGCTGTGTGACCAGCACATACAGAACAGAATAATAAAAATGGGTAAATTCACTTGCAGTGATATACCCTGGAGAAACTAGACTGAGAATTTTTCATCTTCTAATTAAGTCACCACCAGGTAAGCAATAGCTTCATGAGCTGGGCTCTGTAGCAAGGGTGATAACCTTCTTCTCTGGATCAGAGGTCTGTGGTTTTTGTCTCCATTCTCAATGATTTCCAGTGCTTCCTGTCACCACCATCTTTTGGTTTTCACTAGAAGAGATTTAACAAAATGGTCCTTCCCCCCCACCCCTAGTAGCTTTTCCCTCCGATTCTGTCCAGTGTGAAAGAGCATTCTTACCTAGATATACACAGTCATTAGCCTGTTTTCTCCATTTTTGCTTTCTGTGCTCAGTTTTAACCACTAATAGTTTGCTGCAGAAGAGAGGGATTGTTTTGTCTCTCCTTGAAAACAACTGTTACAAACATCTGCCAAACTGTAGGGCTTGCCAGTTTAGTACTAATAAATATTTCACTAAATTCATGAAGAAAACCACTCAGAGATAATATCACATTAAGGAAGTGTACCTTATCTAACTGTTTATTCACTTCTAAATTACACTGATACAGATAAGACCTAATTCTGTTTTTCTGAATGTGTTTCCCAGAAAATATGCTTACAGAATACTGGATGTTCAGCAACAGGCATTATTCCATCGTAAGGAACTTGACTACTAGCACACACTTCAAATGGATTAGTAACATGCACAATGGATCTAGCCACTTCAGTTCCTTAGTACAGACAGCATTTGAATCTACCCTGACTAGCAAGGTTTCCTAGACACTGACTATTCGAGGAAAAAACACTGTGTAGTGAAGCAATTCATCTTTCCTTTTATAGGTGCAGATTTGCTTGTCTTCTAAAGGAACATTATTGCTACAAAAATGCCATTTTATCTTGTCCTGAAGTCAATCTCACCTGGTCTTTGTGATAGTACGGCAATTTTTTGTATGCACATTTTATGCCTGCAGCTATGCTATGATGGCAAAAGACCAAACCTCTCTAATGCTGGTCTCTAAAGTCTAGATGCAGAAGACTCCATTCCTTGCCACACCTCTCCTCTCCCCAAACTAGACAATACAACAATATGGAACACTAAGACAAAATTAGAATGAGCACTGCCAGAATTATCCAATTTCTTCACTGTCATATGTCACTGCTCTGTTAATTATTCTAAGCAGGCTATTGTAAAATTGAAGAATAGAGGTCTAACATCCAAAATTAGAAGCTCTACCTACTGTATAGAGATATAATAATAGATGTTACTGCATCAAGCTCTTATCAAAGGTACATTAAATGCATTTGGTTTAATCTGCCTAAGATTATTACCCAATATTACCCAAACTCAACAGCAACTATGAAGAGCTTTCCTCCTTAGTAATGCTGGGTGGAAAAGGTGAGAGGAAAAAAAAAAGAATATAAGAGATTCATTCTGATGAAATTTGTTCTATAGATAAGAATGTTAAAGCTTTATCCTTAAAACAAATATCAAGTTAGATTAAAGGTGTACTGAGGACATTCCCTCCACCTCTTCAGATGACATGCTTCTCATCCAAAGAAAACAAAAAAGAAAAAAATAATCAGCCAACTCTCTCTCTCTCCAGAATTGTCCTTGTGACCAGGAAAATCCAGAACCCACAGACCTCCAGCTCTGGACAGACTCCTGGTTAGTATTTTTTCACTCTTGCTGCATTAAAGTAACAATAAATTATGTCCTTAAGGCAGCACCCCACTTACAGAGAGGGTACACAAAAGGGCTAGAGCAAGCATGGGAAAGAGCAGAGGGACTATTAACCTAGCCCCCATTACAGCCTCACTAAGCTAATTCAACTCATTAGCCCAGCAGAGAACTCTGCTTTCTGCTAGGTTAGCTTTCTGCCAGCTTTACGTACTGAGTCAGCTTGCGCAGTGGATCTGCCAGAGTCAGTACAGGGTGAGCAGCAGATGCTGAGGACCAGAGAAAGGGAGCCTTGCCCTTCTGGAGGAAGCAAGCCACTATACTACCTCAGCTATATTGTACACTGGTATGTTTAACTGCATCCTCTGATGGATTAAGACTAAATGGACAAAGTCCCTAAGCAGTTACAAGAACACTACAACCAGCAGAAACAAACTGCAGATGAAAAGCAAAGAGAGCAGGCATATACACTTTTAAAATGGGAAGCCACCTGTGACAAATTAGGGGCACTGACAGGATTCTCTAGCTGAATTTCCCTGTTCATAATAGGGTTAACCTGTCCACAGCTGTGATCCTGATTTTTGCCTTGTTTCTTCTCACAATTCTGAATGCCACTATCCTCTGGTCACTACGGCTAAGGCTGCCTCCAGTCTTCATGTCCTAACCAATTCTTCCTTGTTTTAAGTGTGAAGTCCAGCACAATGCCTTCTTTCATCAGCTCCTTGATCACCTGTGGTAGCAAGAGGTCATCAGTGCATTCCAGAAACCTGCTGGATTGCCTGTGTCCTGCTGTGTTGCTTCTTCTAGCAGATGGTGAGGTAACTGAAGTCTCATAAGAATCAGTGCATGTAAATATGAAACATCTTACAATGTCTGAAGGTCTCATCTGCTTCTTCCTGCTTAGGGGGTCTATCATAAAGACTCACTACAGTGTCACCCTTATTGATCTGCCCTCCAATCTTAACTCACAAGCTCTAAACAGGCTCATCTGACTGAAAGTACAACTGCATCTGACTGAAAGTACAACTGCATTTATGTTTTTTCACATAAAAGGCAACTCCCACTCCTTGCTATCCTAGGCTGTCTTCCTAGGCAGTCCACATCCATTCATTGCAGTGCTTTAGCTGAGTGAGCTATCACAAATCAGATACCTCAATAAAATTACTGCCAACCTCTAACTTCTCCTATGTATTCCCAATAAAGCATGCACTTGTGTAGAGGCACTTCAGAAAGGCATCCATTCTTGCAGATTCCTCAGAAAAAGTCAGAGCTTCCCCTATCATGTTGTTCTGTTCGTACTCGCTGGAGCGCTGGGATAGTCTGCTTTCAGCTCTGAGATTACAAGGTGTCTCTTGTTCAAATCAGCCTGTACCCTTTGTCCATAACTTCACTAATTCCTTACTTGACTGTGAGTAGTCAGTTTCTTTTACTGACATTTCTAGTTTGGTCCCTTCTCAAATGTTGCTCAGTCTGTTAGCAGAGACACTTGTGCCCTGACACGAGTAGGTGGATGCTATCTCCTTGTGGTAGACCTTGCTCTACAAAGGGAGTCTCATGGCCATAAGATGCAAAGCTCTGCTATCAATATAAGCTGTGCAACTAACTAGTTGTTGACAGGCAGTATCTCTTTATTCCTCTTGATAGTGAGGTGAAGCAGGTTGAAGATCATGGAGAAAAGCCACCTGGCTTCCTGTGTCCTTGGCTCTCATTCCAAAAGCCACATAGTCTTGATAAGCTTCAGGCACCCTCTTGCTATAGCCCATCAGTGCTCCAGTAGAAGAGCTGCAAGGTTAAGTATTTTAAGGGTGAAACACCTTGGCAGTCCTTCCATAAGATCAGAAGTACCCAAAACCAGCAAACTGCCCTAACACACAACATGTGGAAGCCTCCATCTCCTGCAAGAGTCAGTGTCTCCCCTACTATCACTTGCTGCTGCCCCAGCATCACTTGCTGCTCTGATGCTTAGTTGTATAAAATCATAGAATCATTTAGGTTGTAAAAAAAATCTATACAGAACTTCCAGCCGTGTGTCGTCTTTCAGTGCACTGAACCTATTTGGCAATTGCACATCTGCTCAAGAACAGGAATCTTTCTCCTGGTGCCAGAAGCCATCAGTTTCCCATTTCCCAGCCTTCACCACTGTGAGAGTATCCATCACCCAACTTGATATGCACAGACTATTCCTGCCCCTCCTTCAATATACCTGGAGGTTTCAGACTCTTGAATATGTAGTGTCTCGTAATTTTTGTTGTTTCTGACACTGTGCAAGCCTGCTGACCCCCTTCCACTGCTCCTTTGCTTGGTAACACACTTTTTCCACAACTACATCCCTTTTAGGGGCAGGGATATCACTTGCTTCTGGCCAGTGGGTGCCCCCAGGCACTCCTGCAGCTCAAAATCTAGAGAGCTGCAGCCTCCATGAGGAACTTAACTCAAGCTGAGGCCTCTCATGTGCCAAGTGTAGTTCTGCAAGTGGTAGGAATCATGTCCTGTGGTGCTTAACTCCTTCACCAAGCTGGTCAAGTTCAATAACCCAGCTCAAAAAGCTGAACAACAAAAGCCAGTCTTGATTGTTTAGCTTGCTGAACAAGCCCCAGGAAAGACTGCAGCTAAGACCAGAGGGATATGAAAGGGAAGTTGCAGTTATGAAAGGGATCAGAATTTACCCCTTTCAACAGCAAGTTGTTGACCATATCAGTTTTATGGCAACTGAAGTTCCATATACTCCTTAGTGCTGGACAACCAGCTACTGCTGTTAACTCAGACATGCAGAAATAAAAGATTCACCGTGAGTATGAATCAGGCCATTTTTGAGACAAACCACAATGGAATTTGTGAAAGTCAACCCTGCACTTTAAATATTAGATTAAGTAGAACATTGCTAAAAACTAGTATGGCAATGTTCTCCTACAATGAGATTTTACAACAAAAGTTACTGTTTCAGAATTCTTCTTCCAAGAAACAATTTCTGCTAGAGAAGGAATAAACATTAATTACCATACTAGCAGTTAAAAATAGCAATACAGTAATAATATTTTAATCCTAGTAGCTTCCCTATCCTAGTGTTGTTGAAAGTCAAAGTAATATACAAGTTTATTTTATGTATCACCCCCAAACTGTTACTATTAAAAGTCTTATTTCTGTAACAGGAATACAACTCCTTGTATTGAGGGGCTAATCCTTAGCAGTTAGAAAAATTTGTGTTCTTACACCATAGACAACGTTAGCAGGCACCTTCCCTCCCCTCCTCCCAACCTTAACGCTGTTACACAATCCCTCTTCATGTAAACAAAGTTTGATATGTATCTAAATTCATTCACTCATAGGCTACTAAACTGCTTGGAGAGTTTGTTTAACTAGTCTTACAAGATAAGCAACTGGACTACTGTAGGGCTGTAAGCATACATACTTGATACTCAGCCAAGCTTTCTGCAAAAGCCCCTCGGAGCTCAAACTGATCCAACACAGAAACAGCTCCTAACCTTTTGCTGGCTCACTAACAAGACAAGAGATTAACCAGGCAAGTTTTTAGCAGGTTAGGTGATTGGTACTATGTAATAATTTGATTAGCAAGCTGAGAACCAGCACAAGCTATGTAGCAGGAGAATACTTCCAGAAGCATAGAGGATAGAATGAAACTGTGTCTTTTAGCAAGAGCTTTTAAGATTGGCTCAGGCATTTCATTTGGGTTCATCCTGTTTATAAACAGCACCTATATGTCCATTTTTTCCCTGCTTATCAAGCTTTAATGTTTATACTAACTCCGAGGTTCCCACACATAGCTTGTGCCTACTGATTCATACTTGGCACAGCTGATTCGAGGCAACGCCAGTGTTTCAAAAACAGTAAACACCAGCTATATGATTGTGAACCCTCACTGCTTCACCTGTTACTCAACACAAACTTTCCACAGGTGCACCACTTTCACCTGCATAGTTTAAGAGAAGTCACCTCTTTTGAGTCACACCTCCATTACTGCACAGAGAGAAGTGTGTCTTATTTCTCACCTTCTCCAAATTAAGTAGAAGTCACCACAGTAAAGTGGACTATCAGATTTACGATTCTTTAGCAGGACAGGATATAAAACACCTGCACTGTCTGCAAGTGTAATATTACATAAGTCACCAGTATAGACTGATTAGGGTTGAACTCACAAAGTAGAGGAATTTAGCCACAGGACTCAAAGAGGGAAGGTTAAATGTATATCCTAGATGCATCATTTAAAGTGAAAGTTAACTGAAGAGCTATTAGTCAATCACTTTTGCCTAAAGAAGCTTTTTTTGGGCACTTTGTGCCCCTTGTGTATTTCCTACAAGGAAGCTGAGCTTTTTTTCTTGGTATCTACAATAGCTCTAAAAATAATTAGCAGCTAAAGATGCAAAGGCATCACAACATACCTTGGTTAATGAGAAAATCTAATCAAACAAAAAGTACACTTAAAGATGGTGTTGGAGGAAAGTAAATTTCTTCAGGACCAGGTCTGAGAAAGCTCTCTAGAATATCACAAACTCATTCTCAAGGTAGTTTTCTAGAAAGACCACCACCCAGTTCAACACAGGCAAAAGAAATACATGTGAGGAAACGGGAAATGAACTTTCTGGCATTAAAAACGCATAGAACTGCCAAATTCTTTCCTTTTCTTAGTTTTTAACTCAGTGCTAACTGCCAAGTCAAATGAAATCACTAATGTAAACAAGAAAACCCTGGATATTTGCAGAGATTAATAATGAATTTCATTATACACAGGTATAATGAATTAGGACCCACAGGGCTCACACTGCTGATATACAGGTCTTGCTGCAGATGTGCAAAAGCCATTTATTAGCATGCCTGTGATTTATAACGCTACTTGTCCAGGCAGAAGGTCTTCCACCCTGGTCAGATATAATTCTGATCAGGATTATTTTCCTTAATATTTACCCATATTTTCTATCTTCCTTAACTCCACCAGCATGCACTATAAACTGGACAGAAGGCAACCAGGCAATTATGCAATAGTCCCAATGACAAAGTTATTCTGCCAGCAATTTTACAAAGTTAGTCACTTTGATAGCTTGTATGATATTCATTACACTTTAGGTGTACAAGTAAAAGTCACGGCAAACAATCTGACTTTTTAGTCAAAGAAACTTCCAGGAGGCATATCCATACAATAGTTTGCTATCAAACTGTCTCCTGAATTCTGCTACATAAGTACCACTCAAGAATAAAAAGTTCATGTGAATGTATTGCTGGTAACCTGATGCTACACCAAGACTGGTTGCACCTCTCACAAGTGAAGCAATCCATGGATAGCTGAAATTGGCCATAAGAACCCAGCTCTATGCATACCAGGGAGAATAAGTTAAACAAGAGAAAAAGGCTAATACAAAAAACAAACAAAAAAAAACCCACCACAAAAAAAAAAACCAAACCAAAAACAAACCCCAAAACCCTCCCAATCGAAAAGTTTAAAGAAAAACCTCCAAACAAAATCCACAACCCACTGAGTTCAGTACAGCAAGCACATAAAGAACAAAACATTGTCAGCTCTGAGTTTGAGTAAGATCAAGTATTCAGTACTTGCCCTTACCAGTTTTTAAAAGTAGCAAGTCAGCTACTCTGAATGCAGAACAGAGTAACTGAAATACTACTTACATGAGAAACAGACTCGAGAGCTACTGCACCAATCTCACCAAAAGGGTGGTTCTACAGAAGAACGAACAAATACTGAAAAGAGTTGCTTTTTACTACTCTTAAATGCAGAAATCAAGAACGGATAAACTTCTTGGCTTATACTTCCCAAGATAAAAGTTGCTGTAAAACCAATTTTGATATTTGCAAGCAACACACTACAGAGAAACTTGCCTGGTAGTTGAAGTAAATACTGGTATGGCTCTAGGATTCTTTTAGATGTTTCATCCATCCCATCCATTTCTTTATTTCCTAAGAGGTAGTTCACTGTTGAAGAAAGTGTTAATGTTACTTAGATCAAAAATTACGGAAGTAAACAATAGATCCATATAATTAAAAATTCAGGTGACTTCCAGATTAGGTAAAAATACTCCATTTTTGCACATCACACCTTCAGTTAATACTACCTTCAGTAGTAGAAACATACATATGTACTAAATACAATTTTCTTTAATTATTCATGAATAGTTTAAACCAACTCATAGACTTCGTTCACTCCTTTATATGTATTAGAGGCCTTGGATGATAAAGTATTTCAAACATTACCATTCACAACAATGAAGCTCCACTTCGAGTCCTTAAAGACACTTACAGAAAACCACACATACAAACTCATACAAAGACACACATATAAAACCTCATATGTCTAATCTGATTAGATGTCCCTAAATGCTTTCCCCACACAGAAGTGGAGATGTCTAAGAGCAGAAAATACATCTCAGACCAAAGCAAACTAAAGAATACTAGTTTCAGTCTTCTAAAAGAATTCCTCAGTCTTGTCTTAGAAACCAGAACAGAAATATAGTGAAGGACTTTTCAGTTTCCCATGTTCTGTCAGGCAGCAGGTGCACGAGAAGCTGGCAGGCAGCATGGCCAGGACAGCTGACCCAAGCTGGCCACAGGGATATGCCATACCACAGAATGTCATGCCAAGTACATAAAGTGGGGGCAGCACTTGGCCAGGAGTCATTGATGGCTGCCTGGGGCTGGGATGGGCATTGGGTGGTAAGCAACTGTATTGTACATCACTTGTCTGCCTTGGGTTTTATTCCTCTCTCTGTTATTCCCATTATTATTATAATATATAAATTATTAAACTGTTAACTCTGAGTTTTACCTTTTTTTCTGACTTTCCTCCCTGTCCCACCAGAGTGGTGGGGAATGAGCAAACAGCTGCATGGAAATTAGTTGTGGCAGGATTAAATCACAATAAGTGTCCATGAAAATAACTATTTTAAAGTGATATTTAACCAAGCTGGTTGTCTTCCCTGCCGGCTTGCCTTTCGGCACACCGGTACAGCCTATTCCTGTGCACTCAAAACTTCCTGCTTGAAGCACATCCATCCCTCCTGGACCCCCTTGTTTTCAAGGGTTGTTTCCCAGGGTATGCTCTGCAACCAACAATAGGACAAGAGGACATGGGCTCAAGCTCTGCCAGGGGAGGTTTAGGTTAGATGTTAGGAAGAAATTCTTTACAGAGAGGGTAATCAGACATCGGAACGGCCTGCCCAGAGAGGTGGTGGACTCACCATCCCTGGAGGTTTTTAAACAGAGATTGGACGTGGCCCTTAGTGCCATGATATAGTAATTGGAGTTGGATCAGGGGTTGGACTCGATGATCTTGGAGGTCTTTTCCAACCCAATCTATTCTATGATTTTATGATTCTTACATATAAGTCTCAAAGGACTTCAGTGAGGAAGCAAAAATCAAAAAGACTATCAGAATCCACCACCAGATGTTTTAAGCAGAAAGAATCTTGTAGACCTAGATATAAAGACATACTAACAACTCCCCTGTGAGTTTTATTTGTCAAAAAGCCACACGGATGGTGATAGAATTAAGTGCCTAGCTATCCAGTTGGACTGGGAAGAGATGTCAGGACTGGAAGTACTCTCTTGTAAAAGTTTATGCTCAGAAGTACATATTAAACTTTTTCCTCTTCTCTCAGGGAATTAGGTCTCTTGCTTGTCTGTAGGACACCAAGACAATATTCAGAATCCCCAACTAGCTTGAAATTCACTAGTATTATCCAGCATCAACCTAAATATTTGCCTCTCTCTTCACAAAACTAGTAGGAGTCCACCTGATATGTGGCTTGGCAGCAGAAAATTAGTCAGGCATGTCTGCCACAAGTGCAAAGATTTTTACTTTTTTTTTTTTTTTTTTAATGAGCTCTAATGAACAAAGAGTGGATTATAACTTGTCTTCAATCACTATCGTTAAACTTTTCTACATTGCTATGCTACCACAAAATGAATTCTTAGGTAATCTCTGCCAAGGAAAAACAGTCTGTATTCATCAGACAGCTACATGTCTAACACACCCACTGAAACAAGAACAGTGAGCAGAACCTCCCCCAAACTTACTTGAAGAAAGGGACACTTGCTAAAGAAACATGTAAGTGAAATTTGTTACGAAGGCCTATAAGCAAAAATACCATTATATGAGACTTGCAGTCTCTTTGCACAAAGTTATTGTATATGACACAGTTGGAAATTACTCCATTTTAAGGTTTTTCTGCAGAGGTGACTGACTAATTTGTTACAGAAGTTGCACTGTTTCGGGAGACTCCTCAGTGAAGACGTTTAGAGAGGAGATCTCAGTCACCATCTCCCACTAAAAGTGCCAGGAGTTAAACAATAAGTGAAAGGGAACACAAAGCCCTTTGTTGGTGAAAGTGTAACAGTCGATTACATGTATGCTTATTCATAGGATTAAAGCAGTTAAGGCCATTTTACCTTTCAAACCAGTACACAGACTTCCTGCATTTCAATTCATATGCATGACTAAGTTATTCTTCCATTTACTTCTCAGTATTCACACATAAGAATACAGAACAGCCATGCAATCACAGGAGAGAGCCCACACAACTGCCTTTTGGACTGCAGCAAACCTTTTCTCTGAAGATCTCTTGGAAAACACACACAAGACTAGAATAAGACGGTGACATGGGCTTCCATAATTTGGAACAACTCTAAATCTATACTTGAAGCTGTGATCTGGATCTAGGAGCTTTCTAGAGAGGATGAAGGCAGTATTAGTTCTAAGTTACATGTGAAAAAAAAATCTTCCCTTTGGAACTTTGCAAAATTGCTTCTCACCCTATCCTTCCCATTCGATTCTGCAGAATATTCTCCGCCTTCTCCCAGGCAGGGATATGTAATCACTGAAATAGTCTAGGTTAAATACACAGGTGGTACTTTAAAAGGCTCCAGTCACAGTGCAGCTACAAAGAAAAGACAACCACCAAAGAAACAGAGAGCTGTAGTGCAAAAGGAACCATCCAGAAAGTTCTTATATCAGCTCCATCACAGAATTTAGTGCATCAAGGCATGAAAACAGTGGGGGGTAAAAAAAAAAAAGCCCGAAATGGGGGTAGGTAGTGGGAGCAAGAAGATCTGTTTCAGAAGAAACACACAGAAAACACAGTGAACGTGTATTCGTACAGAGACGCTACCAAAAGTCTTAATGCAAATGTAACCTGGACACTAGTCCATGTTCTCATTCTAATTAGTTTACAACTCTCCCTAGGCTGACACCGAGTAACACCTTGCACCCAACCTTAGGGTGGGTAACTTCCCACAGATGGTAGGGCAGTCAGACACTTTTCCAGAAGATGCAGCCAAGTAAACAAGCAGCTTTCCATAGCTGCAATTCCAACACTAACGACACAAGGGCATGAACATAGAGTTGCTGGGATCGTGCTCCCATTTTAATGGGGTTTCCAGGTATAATCGAGCACGAAGGCTGCAGAAGCCGAACAACAGCTGGGCCGCCCAGGTCCCCGCAGGCAGAGGGAAGGCTGTGGGCTGACCCGGGGACAGAGGGTGAGCCGGCGGAACCCGTGACGGCTGCTGGAGCGCTGCGCTAAACTCGCGGTTCAAACTCACATTTCACAGAGAACAAGAAGCTGCTGCCTTGCCTGCAGCGGCCAAACTCCCTCCCCAAACACCACAGCCAGACGCAAGGAAACAGGTTAATTTTTTTTTTTTTTCCCGGAGTTCAGCATTACGGGCGCAGCCTCTCCAGCCACCTCCAGAGCTCAAGGGAGGCAGCCCCGGCTCTCCAGCGCCATTTTAGAAGCGGCGAGACCGAGAGCCGAGGACGCCCCGCTCCCCCCGTCCGCCCCCATTTTCTGCGCGGCGCTGTCGGGCTCGGCCGCCGGGGAGGGCCGGGAAGCGCCGCCCGCCGGGCGCAGCCGCGGTCCCGGAGCGCTCCGTCAGCCGCTCCGCCCAGCTCTACCGGCGGCCCCCCTTCGCCGGGCCCCTTCCCGGGCAGCCTGCCAGTCCCTCCTGGGCGGGGCGGGGCAGCAGCGGCTCCCGCTCCCCCCGCAGCCGGGCTCGGACCGGCTCCTCTGAGCCAGGCACCCCCCACACCCCCCCACTCCCTCCCCCGCGCTCCCCACCAGCCACGGTCGGCTCACGGGGCAGGGAGCCTCACCTCGCCGCCTCCTCCCGAACAGCCTCTGCTCCGGGAGCGGCGGCGCTGGAGGCAGTGGCGGCAGAGCGCGGGGCCGGAGCGCCGCCCCCTTCCTTCCTTCCGCCCCGCCGGGCGCCACCTTCCCCTCCCGGGGGGAAAATGCGCCACCGAGGGCCCCGCCGCGCACGCGCCGGCCCCGCCCCCTCAGCTCCTTAGCATACGCCCGGGGCTCCGCCTCCCCTGCGCGCGGTGCGCTCTGGGAGTTGTGGTCCGCCGCGCCGCTGCGCGCCGCCTGCCGAGAACGGAGCGAGCGGCGAGTGAGAACTGCGTCCCCCATGAGCCCCCGCGGCGCTGAGTCTCAGTTTCCATAGAAGTGGAGAAGAATGATGTCAGTATTTCCGACGCGGCGGCCAATGGGGCCGCGAGGAGGGCGGGCTCTGCGGGCCGCGGCCCAATGGGGGAGGCGGGGCGGGGCGCGTGGTCTGGGCCGTGCGCCCGTCAGTCAGTCAGTCCGTGCGGAGGGGGAGGGGGACGGAGCCGAGCAGTCACCGTCGCCGCCGCCGGGGCCGCGCAGGACGGGTCGGCCCCTCTGCGCGCTGTGCGGGGCCGCCGCCAGCGGAGCCGCTGCCGGAGCGTCGAGTGGGGCTGGAGGTGCCAGAAGCTGAGAGGAGCCTTCGCCTCGTTCCCTTCCGTGCCCCCTGCCTCGGGCCGGGGGAGTAGCGGGCGGGCGGTCGCCGCGGAACAAAGGTGAGGGCGCCGAGCCGGAGAAGGAGCCCCCGTACCCCGCCGGCGGCGGGCGGGGAGGCGGCGTGGGGCCCCGTGGGGGCGCGGGGCCGGGCGTGCGGCGCAGAGAGAGGGAGGGAGGGGGGCGCTTGTTTTTCTCCTCGTACCGAGACTGCGGCGGGACTCGCCGATCCTCCTGCTCCCCCCTCCCGCCCCAAACAGCCAGCGGCGGGCCGGGGGGGGTAGGGACCGGCGGCTTCTCCTTCAGCCCTTCGGCTGGGAGGGGACGGAGCCCCCTCCTCCACACTCGCACACACGCTCCGTGTCCCCGCCGAGCAGGTCGGGCCCCTTTCTCCCCGCCCCCCTCCCTTCCTCCCTCCCCGACCCCGCTCCCTTCTTTTCTTCTTCTTCTTCCTTTTCTTCCCCCCCCTCCGCCGCCTCCTGCCCGCCCTCCCTCCCTCCCCCCGCCCGGACTCGCTGCGCCGAGCTGGGGAGTTGCGGCTGTTGCTGCTGAAACTCCTGCGGCGGAGTCAGCGCTTTCCTTTATTGGGGGGGGGGGGGGGCAGACGGAGGGAGGAGGAGCCGCCGCGATTCGGAGCCGCAGCCCCTACAAAAGCGTGTGTGTGTGCCGGGGGTGGGGGAGGTTGCTCCCGACACCCCGCTCCCCCGCCGCGCACACGGGCACTCTTCCTCATACAATGGAGGAAGAGCCTCCCTCCCTCTCTCCTCCTTCCCTCTCCCCGCGGTGAAGCGAGAAGGGGGTTATTCTCGGAGCTGGGACCCCCGAGGGCGCTCTCCTGCCGCTCGGTGCCCGGGGAGGGGGCGCAGCGCCCCGGGGAGGCGGCCGGGGCGCCTCCTCCCCCCCCCCCCTCCCGCGGCAGCCGGGGGTGGGTTGTTGTTGTGGCAAGTTTCTCCTCCTCTGACAGAAATGGCGTCAATGGCAGCGAGTGTAGGGGAAGCCGCGGCGTGCGGGAGCCGCGGGAGGAAACAGCGGCCGAGGAAAGAGGGGAGCGGGTTAGCCGCGGGGAAAGGGGGGATCCGGGCAGGGAAAGGGAGAGTTTCGGGAGGAGCTCAGCGCCCCCACCCCGATCCCTGGCTCCCCTCCCCCCGCCCGGTGCGAGCGGCTGGTGCGGTGCCTTAGCGCTTTGTTTTAAATTCCAGGTCCAGCCTCGGCCGCTCAGCCACGATCGAGGCTTTTACCGCAGCCTGAGCTCATCATGAAGGTAAAACGCTCGCTTGTGTGTCTGGGAAGAGAGAGGAGGGAGGGTTGTGTGGGGAAATGCTGTCCTATCTGTCAGTCCATCTGTCCCGACCCCGGTGCGGGGTTCAGTGCTGGTGCGGATCCAGACTGCGGGCTGCTTCATCCCCACTGCCGTGTTTCGGTGCCTTCGCTCGTTCGCTGATGGTGGGGCAGGCTTTGCTCCACCGCGTTATGCTGGGGGAAGCTGTAAGTTCCCTGAGAAAGGTTGTTCTCCTTCAGAAACATTGTAGGAGAATAAGGACATGGCTGCCTGGGCTGAGCTTGCTTCACGGAGAAGCAGGGGACAGTCACCCTGCTTGAGAAAGTAACATTGCAGGGGAAATGCTGGCTCTTCAAACGTGTTTACTTTAATAGGGGGTAGATTTACTTACTTTTTGTTCGTTAATAGGAGTTTTGTTGAATAGATAATCTTGATGTTATCAGAGGGAGGGTGCGTGTAAGAGATTCTCTGCAGTGAAATGATCGCTGTAAGGTGCGGAAAGATTTTCAAACAGGTTCTAATTTTCCTCTCGGTGCTCTGGAGTATTCAAGTATCTCACTGTCGTGCGTTTTTCTTCTCTGAGACCTTTCTAGACTATTTATGTTTAATATATTATACAAGCTTTATAGGAAAATAAATCATATCAGTGGAATAGAATGATTTCTGTGTGTAGCAAAGACCTGTGTAGTTTTTAGCAGCTGGGTTTGTTAGGGGTTTTTTTATCGTTTTGCTGATATGTCTCACTCAAACTGCCATTTACTGTTACCATGACCCCTGTGTAATTCAGCTCCCGGTCCTGCTGGGCAGCAGTAAATCTCATTTCAAAATACTGTAAATCTTATAAAAGACAATCGTTACAAACCTGTGGTACATCAATTCTTTGGTATTTATTAATAAAAAAAGAGCAGTCTCTATGTGGGGTCTTGCACTATCAGAGTTGTGCCTACTGTCTGTGAATGAGTATTACATAAAATGTGTTCCTAGTACTCTATTCACTGCTGGAAATGCTAAATGATAGAAACTCTTTTAATTTCTAGATTGATCTGAGTTGCTGAGCAGCAGTGTCTTTTGTATAGCTGTTAAAGGTTTAGCATGTTTTTTTTTATTTAGGTGACTTTATGGTAATATTTTTTAAAAATTATGTTTTAATTGCCCTCTCTATGATCTTTTTTTAACAAGTGCTAAGATCTAAAATACTGCATGCCTGCCTTATGAAAAGTAAACTGTGAATTTACAACAACAGGCTATTGAGGTTGTATGATAGGGAGCTTTCCAAATGTGGCTTAATGCTTGGTGGGGATGCAGGAGATGGAAGCAAGGTAAATAGGAGGCAGTATAGGGAGCTTTTTTCCCCGTAGAAGGAAAAAAACAGTTATTTAAATGACAGTTAAATTTACATACATTTCTAATATACTTTTTCCATGTAAACAAATCATACAGTTACCATGGAGATTAGGTTCAGATACTGTGGTTTTAGAGACATATTAATGTGTAGGTAGACAGTAGGGAGCACAAGGAGGTCAGATCACAAGTGGAACGCAAAGTGTTCTGTGAAATAGTGATATAGATCTACTTCAAGCCGAATTGAATGTATAGCAGATGATTAAATTTAAAGTAGCAACACAGAAACCTGTTAAAAGAGACATAAAAAAGAGTTTACTTATTGTTCAGTAAGTTTTGTGCTACTGTTGCATGTTTATTTTTAAAATCGGGATGACTTCTGTTAGAGTGTTCAAGTGCTAAGTTTAAGTCTGCAGTTTTTGCAATTTGTGTATATATAGTGTTAAACTTACATCTGCTTGAGATAACTCCCAGTACTTTATTTACTATGCCATGTCATGTTAAGGGAGGTTAATCTGTAAGTCATTATGTTGAAGCTTTAGTTACTACAGTGAAACTTTTCACAGAATTGTGGCTCAAAAGAAATTTCTAAGATTCAGTAGTCTAACTACGACTGTAATACAGTGTATCAGTCTTTCTGGCTGGCTTAAATTTGTAATTTATTAGTTAAGCTTACAAGGATACAAGTTAGTCCAATAAGAAGAAGTCAGGAAGAGTGCTTAAGAGAATTATGAGCTTTCTGTTTGTATCACTACAAGGTAACATTGACTGTACTAGATCAAGATACTGTTTAAATATGACTGCATACTTCTGTGCATTTGTTTTGTAAGTTATTGAAAGAGTGTGTGCCTCAAGGACACTTTAGCATGTAGAGGATTTAATGCTTTAAGGCCTAGTCTTGCTTTTAGTCTGCTGACTGCAGACTTGCTGCTGACTGCCCGATTGAGGCCTCTTTTCATTTACGCCTTGGTCATTCTTTCAGGTGCAGAGGTTTGTGTATTCTGGTGCATAGAGCATTAAAATTGGATTCCTTGTTGGTATCTTTGTCTCTTCAGGTGAATTTGAACAACTCATTTAGCTTTAGTGACTTCTTTTCCCACCTGTGTAGTATGGATAGAACATTTATTATTCTTTGTAAAACACAGTGAAGTATATTTAGGAAGAACACCAAGTTGTATTATTAGAAAACTGTAAGTTACTCGTGCTCTTGCATTTTGGAACCCTTTGAGACAAGAAAGGTGTACTGCCTGCTGAGAGATTACCAGCTCCAAAGCTGTTGGCATAATTGTTCTCCTTGTAATAACCCAGCTGAGTCCAAGGAAATAAAGTCCCTTGTATAAATTAGTAACTTTAGCCTATTAAGTAGTCCTCTCATGGACTGTAAAGACCACTTCTAAGCAGCCTTGAAAAATGTCTTCCAAGAAGTATTCAAGTCTTAATATAACTGTGCTTGTTATTGTGAGTTCTACTAAATCAGACTTTTTCTTGTGTTGAATGACCTCTGATAGTTAATACCATTGTATAGATAGATAATGGCTAGGATTGCTTGCCTGTGGTAGTGAAGTTGTTTAATTTAGGCACCTTTTGCGTAAGACCTTTTTGCATTAAGTATGCTTCAGAAGCTTGTAGAATCTGTTTGATTTAAAGACTAATTACATGCCATCAAATTACTACTTACTAAGTAGATAGCAATAAATATAAAAACACATTACAACTTGTTTCTATTTTTCCCCTGAAAGTCAGGAAAGCAGAGTTTCTGCTTTTAAAGAAAGAAACAAGCACAAGCTTGATTTCAACAATGATTTGTAGTAAGAACTATTGCAAATGCTCCTTAGACGTTTAATATGTATCACAGCATTTAAATATGTGAATGAAGGTAATATGCCCACTATAGTAAAAAGTTCACTGCTGTATGGAGATCAAAATAGTGGATGGTCCCAGAAGCTACAGCAATGCTCTATGAATTAAGAGATCTGAAATAAAAGTTCAAATGTTTTGATGCTATGTGCATGTAATGTTTTTCAGTCTGTAAAATATGGAATATTTAATGGCTGTAGGTAGATATTTCTGCTTGGTATCCCTAGATGTTCCTGAGTGCTTGTGCAAAGCTGCCTTATTAACAAATTAAGGAAGCTGTGTGTACAGTTTATGGTAGATTTTTTGTTTTGGTTTGATTTGAATTGATCCTGAATTTACGTTTTGTTTTTGGTAGTCTCTCCTAGTGACCTCTCCACCTATCCACAGAGATCTTCGGTGCACACTGATGCTGTAGCTGCTTTTAGCTGCTTTCCCTTTAAGCTGCCAGACCATTGCTCATATTCTGTTCCAGTATAGCAGAGGACAAAAGTGAAATATCTAGTAAACTTTTCAGTCACTAATTTCCAACTTCAAGCATAAGTCAGTTGAAAGTACCATTGCTCTTATGGAGGCAGGAAACCAGTCATGGAATGTACTGACCTTTTACTTTTTGCTTAATTATTTGAATTACAGCAGAAATAGAGATTTATAAAGGAAGAGTACCTCATTTTTGTGAGGGAGGCAGGAGAACAGGTAAGTCTTAGGACGTGGTTTTCCCCTGTAACTTGCTTTTGCATTATGAAAAATGATTTTCTTAAGTTCTTTCCTGATGTTCCAGTTGGAACAAGTGATCAGAGGCAGTTATTGACTTCCTCATGCTTGCATAATTATGTAGAAAGGAAAGCAAACACCACTTGCACTCAGCAATTACAAGTCATGTTGGAATAATCTGTTATTTTGAAATTAGTTATTTGCACTTTTTAAATGTCAATCTTTGTATGTTTTACAGTGGCTAAACAGCATTGAAGTCTTGAACTTGAATCTGCGTGTGTAGTGTGTGGCTGTTGAATAGTTTATTGGTTGATAAGGACTCAAAGTTAATTAGACCATGTAGTGGAAAAAAGGCTGAAGACTGAAAAGACTGAAGTTGTAATAAACTGTGAGCATTAAAACAGTGAAGTTGCCTGCATTATTATCTTTAAAGTTGGTGAAGACTTTTGGATCAATGCTCTCATGGCAGCATAACTATTGTATCAGCATACTCTCTTAAGAAGAATGTTAGAATAAGAATGTGCGTATCCTCACTAGAACACTTTGAGATGGTTATTCATTTCACTTTGTAATCCGAAACAAGTATTGCGTACTTGTAGTGCAGAGGCGTGCTGTGGTACACATTAGGTGTCTGTTCTCAAAGAAATTCTGCACTGTAGTTGAAAAGTCTTTTGAAACAAAGTGCAGTGGTTTTGAGATACTAAGATTTACAGTTACTAGCAAATACTTAATCTGAATGCTTTGCTGGTCATGTAAACTGAAAAATAAGGGCTAACTTTGAGATAGGTGGAAATAATACTGTTGTCACAAATTGGTTTCAAAGTTTTGTTTAAATCCTATAGATACATACATATTGCTTAGAAACATATACTTTTATAATAGGCTGAAGAATAAAAGGAAGTTTGAGGTGTCCTCATTTGAAAAAGAAAAAAATATTTACAGAAAAACCTAGAGCTTAAATTTACTTTGCACCCTGTGATACACAGCTACCCAAATGCTAGATTATTTATCAGTTCATACTTACTTTAAAAAAGCAGTTAACCTACTTTCTGTTCACTACCTGTTGTGAAATGCAACAATAGATTCTTTGCATTTCTACTTACTATAATAGGCACTTCAGCTGTTTTTACTGAAATGTACAAAGCTGAAAAATATGGATCTTGAACTTTTTTTGCCTCACAGCTGAGAAATGTTGGTAAGTCAGGGCTTGTACAGCTGCTTGCTTTTTAGTTAATATATTTCAGTAACAAGTACCACTTTTCTACCTTTTCTACTTAGCACTTCTAGTGTTGTCCAGTTACTGTGCTTACTACCACTTCCTGGATATTTGCTTGGATATGATATGTGCGTGAAATGGGTTTTTAAAGACTTCTAGAAAACTTCAAAAGGCCTCCAGGGAACTAAGAAAAATTGTTTAGCCTTATGCATGAACTAAATGTTAGTGATTTAATGTGTGTTAGAATAATTATTTTAAAAGGTTTTGATGGAAAGTCATAAATCTGGGTAGTTTGGTTTTTTGTTCTTTTTTTTTCCTGTTAACATGGGGTGACCAGATGAGAGGATATTTCAAGGAATTCAGGTATAGAAAAGTCAGCAAGCCACTTTGGTATTCTATACTTGACAAGACATCTACTTTCCTTCTGAAGATTAGTTTGATTCAGAGGAGAAATTAATAAAGCACTATTGTTTGGTTTTTTTTTTGTTTGTTTGTTGGTTTGGTTTGGTTTTGGTTTTTTTGGTTTGGTTTTTTTTTTTTTTTGGCAGTCTATAAAGCAGTCATGACCTGTTTAGCAAGCACAGTTGGTAAGCAAGCTCTGGGAACCCAGTTGTGAGAATGTCAGAGCAGGGTGGTGGAGGGTGTTGCTGAGTTACCTGTAGGAAACTAGGACTGAGGTGACTTCCCTGCGTTATGTGCGAGCACTGTGTGACACTGATTTCTTGAGTGAGTGTTTATTAATTATTTGAATGTGGAGCACTATTTTGGGGATTCCTGAGCTTGTTGGGAACACTGTGAAAAAGAATTTCTTATGAGCTAAGCAGAAACATTGTGCTGAGCTATGAGAAGGCATTTTCCTTACTGTGAGCATTAGCAGTAGTATCGCCAGTTAACCTGAAGTTACTTGCTCCCATTGCTGTTTTTGAGCCTGTATATGCTCTTGAGTGAAGAGGGTAGTCAGTATGCTGAAGAAAAGACTTTTTAGCATTCAGAACTCCCAAATTATGTAGTCTTTGATGGTGACTTGTGCAGATCACCTTAAGGAGTACCTGTATAGAGACAGCATTCATCAGTTGTCATTTAAGCTAACTGTGAGTGCAACCATCTGTAGAGCTCTGTTGCAGAGCAGATCACCCAAACTGGACTAACTGTTGAACAACACTTTTCTTCTCATTGTTTAATCTGTTGGTTTGTCCCCCAACAACCAATAGCAAAGGATTTGGTTTCGTAAGTAGGTTGTCAAATTCAGCTTGTATGGTCATGGAAGAATGCAGTCTTGGGTCCTTCTTCCAATCCTGGCTGTTTATTTTTGTCTTTCATGCTAGCAATCCATCTGTACGGTCCCAGAGTACATGGAACTAAACTAAAATTAAGAACAATTAGATAAATCTACTCTTCAGTTGCAGTCAGTCCCTGTCCTGGCTGATCCCTGGCAGAGGAAGGAAGGAGATGAAAGCAGTAGTGCATAGAGACTGATTCAGATTGATTTAAACTGCTTGTGAACACACGTTCTTCCCCATCCCACTGCCAAGTTAGCAGTTTACAGGCTAAACACTTTGTAAACTCTCTACAGGTGAAATTGCCATAGGGGGTTTTCTATGCTTGCTTGCTAGATAGAGTGCTGGACTTCTCTATAGGTTTGAAGTCCATGTTTTCTAGAAAGTGTTGAGTGAAAAGATTAAAAGGAATTGATGCTGTACCTTGAAGGTGATGAATAAAATTTAATTTTTGATATGGTAAACATAATTTCAAAAGATGAAGAGGTTTTAAAGAAGAGATGGTATCAGGCAAAAAAGTATTTTTAAGGAGGCCAATAAAAGCTTGGCTTCCTCTTTCTGCTTCCTCTCCTCCCCCAGGTTCTTATTCAGTATTTGGAAAGAATGCCATTAATATCAATTATATCTCTTTCTCCCTAAATTAGAGAAACTGTTGGTATTATAATTTTCTGCAGAAAAATATTTATAGATATTAGATTTCTATCGTGTCAAGGTGGCAATCTTCATGTAACTAATACTTATGTTAATAATACGCTCTGACAATGGGTATTTTTACCAATGAGTGGAAGATGTAAGCAATCATGCTGTGTTGGTTCCAAATTAAAACAATAGGGAATGATAATTTGGGGATAAATTACATCACTCTTTCTTTAATAAGGAAATTGAAGGGAATAGAAGTCAAACTTCTGATTTTTTTTTTTTTTTTTTTTGATACTTGTTAAGAAGGTCCATATATTTATGGGTAGACAAGTGGGGACTTGGTGACAGTTGGGTGTTAATGCCAGTTGGAGATGATAGAGTGAGATGTACGATATTTTCTGCTTATTATCAGGAAATTAATGCAAAAATTTTGATGACGTTTGTTATCTTACTTTCCAGGAACTTAGGTTCTCACTTTTATCTATGATCCTTTTTCCCTTAGATGCCCTTCTAACTTATTATTCTTCACTGTTAACACAATCCTTCTAAATGATATTTGGGAGGTGGGATTTGACTTCAGCAAAATTCATATCCAAGGATTCACCTAGTAATAAATAATGTAGTAGGGCGTAATTTGTATGTTTTTTCACATTCTCTTCTGATCTGGAAAAAGTGTTTCAATTTGTGGCAGGGCAGTCTGATCCACTGTGATAATTTTTTTCCTTCCTATTTTCAGCTATCCTCTCAAGAGCAGATTGCAATCGCTAAATCTCTTGTTTGTACATTTAAAACTTCACGTTTTCTTAAAAATAAATGTGGAATACATTCTTCTAAGACTCACAAGGAATACTTTTAATTAATTTAGAATGGTGGAAGATAGACTTTCCAATATCCTGTATGAGTGTTTAAGTGAAAGCGTTAGCTTAATCTTTTTGTTAATGCTGTGACACTTAGGTTGATGTAACTTCTTTTCCTGGGAATAAAAATAAGAGGTTGAGACATTTTGGAAATGAGTACATGTTATACCAGCATTTCAGAATTCAGGAATTTGTAATGGAATATGTGTTTTCACTTTTTAACTTATTTTACTGCTCTGCTTATTGAAAGATAGATGTTGCTGTAATATTAAATGAATGTTACCTCAAATTATATCACTGAACTTAGAAATAAAATATATGTAATTCTTAAGCTTTGTACTTCCATAAATATAAATGCATTTTTGAAAACCTAGCAACAGCTTTATAAATTTCCACTTCAATTTCTTTAGAGGGTTGTCCTGCTAGATGTGCATCAAGGGAGACAGTGAAATACTTAAGCATAAGACTGCAGTATTGTTTGAAAATTAAAGTATGATATGTACCAATATGTACCTTGCTGCCTGGAACAGAGACAAAAATGGAGACTGTAATTCAGCTCTGAGTCATTTCCATTTTTTTAAATGCAGATTCATTCTAAGGTGCTCTTCCAGAACTTTAAAATGACAATCCACATACATTTACACATAGAACATGATTTGGGTAACTGTAAAGTGTCTTTGTCGTCTTTGTGGAATTTCATGCCTATTTTCCTGCAATGTTGGACAATTTAAAAGTCATTAAAGCTTGGATTCATTCCTTTACTCATAGACTACTAGTGCAGTTTTTATAGTCCTAAAAATCAAGTGGCACAAAACATTATGCCACCTGATGCTGTACAGTATTGGATATGTGGACTGAAACCTGCCAAGAGTCACACTTCAAATATGTTCTGGTATTCTTGATCCATTTTAGAGTTGGGCCGCTAAGGCTGCTGCCAGGTGAGTTCCCTGGAAAAACTTATTGTGAAGTTCCAGAAAGTGTTAGTATATATATTAGATGTCTGTCTGCAGCAATTCAGTTTTTCTTTGTTAGTAATTGTTTGGCTGTTGAGCTAATATTCTGATTTCACTGTACTGTGTCTGATGGGAGTCAAAATTGGATTGATGAGTTAAACATATTTCACTCTCTACATTTTACATAATACAAAATACATATTTATATATACACTTAGCAGGGTAGGGTTCTTTAGGTTTCTAGATGCAAGGAAACTGCATGAGCTGCTTTTGTTATATTCTGTATAGTAAGACAAATTCTCTTTTGATGACAGCATAATATTAATAATATATCAATCAGACAGAGAGAGGTGTATGTCCTGCTACGACAGACTTTTTTCACTGGTAATGTGCATGGTATTGGTAGCATCTAGATAGCAACTCGAGTGGTAGTAGGTCAGTTTTAAATTAGTGGAAGGCTTTTATTTTTATCTCCAGTAGTCTTTATTTCAGATCAGTAAAGTTATCCTTACTCTGTTTTGCATTAAAATAGAGAACAATCTGCCTGTTTCTAACTGGAGTAACTTACTGTGCAACAGCACTTATTGGAACATCTGAAATGGTGTAACTAAATCTTAATTATCGTATGACCATAAATATCAAACATAGCTTCTATTTTGTGGAATAAAAATCATTCATGATGCTTAGGCTGGCCTGATCAAGTTTCTCTAGTTAGCTATATTGTTTTTACTTAGCTGGAATTTTGAGCAAGCAAATTGTGATCTTCTTAGAAATATATATATATATATGTATATATAAAAACAAACAAACAAGAAGAAAATGGTAAACTTCAGGTATTTGATTCCAGACAAATCCAGATACTATCTTACTGCTGTAGCAGGATATCCTTACAATGCTTGCCCACAGTTGAACTTGGGATGGAAAAATATACACTACAATACTTGAATGTGATCTGCAAATTGGACTTGTGTTTACAAGAAAACTCCTTAGTCTTAAAGGAACTACAGCATCTTTTCTTTTATCTGGCAGTTTCTCTTAATACAGCCTTTGTGTCCACTGAAACAACATTCCAGCCAAGTACATGAGTGTGTGGGCACACATCATTTGCTAAGAAAGGCCAGCGTGCTTTAGCTGTGTATTCCTCTTTTAGCAGTGGTGATGCACAGTATTTCTGTGAAAGCCAACGTTACAGTGGGCTGATTAGTCATACAGTCATATTGGAAGATTAGGTTTATCCTTTAAGCTATGTATTTCAGAATTCCTCTTTAATTATCTTCTTAGGCTTAGGGAAAAAACACTGATCATAAACATGTAATGAATTAGAATTTCATTGACATACGAAGTTGATACTGTAACATGCTGATTTGATGGAGGCACTGATACTCTGTTGATAGGCATGGTAAGAATGCAGCATTAACTCTGGAACCGAGGACCTCTTAAGAGTGCCTCTTGTTCAGTTTTTGAGAACAGAACAGGGTTTAATGTGGAAAGTAACAGCAGAATTGTTGACATAGAAAAGGCTATCAAGTAAAACTTAAGATAGAATTTTTCTCTTTCATTTTGGTAATCCTAAATGTTACTTTTTGAAAAGAGGCTAAAAAAATGAAGGTTTTAGTATAAGAGGCTTAAAGACTTTGAAGGAAAAAAAATGGACTTTACATAATAGCTTCAGCACACTTGAAAGCAGTGAACAGACTCTTATATCACCTATACAACTTCAAAAATTTTATTCTTGTTCTTTAATATATTGAACAGTTTTAGGGAATCAGAGGAAGGATCTTTCTTTAAATAGCCACTCCCTGGACATGGCTGCTATTAGTCACGGGCTAAGCCAGCTGAAGATGTTTTGGAAACAGGTGCAGCAATGAGTAGCCAAAGAAACTGAAGTATTCTGGGTAGTTAAATTGAATAAAAATATGAAACAAGTAGTTTAGGTCCTTTAATTCCTTAAATTCTGAAAAGTAACCTAGCTGAATGCTAACTGTTTATATATTCTGATTGCTTATATTACTACAGTGGCACTCTACTTTTTGTGTAACATACACCTAAAATATGTCTTCATAATTATGCATCACTTGACAAATCTCCTCTAAACTTGTCTTCAGCTGGATATTTCTGTTTTCTCAATATCTGTTTTAGTTTTAATGCTTGTGTGCTTGGTTTGCTACAAGTATTTTCTGATGGAAAATTCTCAAAAGGATTTTCAAATTATAGAACTTAGTTGAACAGTAAAAGCTTGCATTCTCTGTTTTGAATACTTGCCATATTGATTACATTTAGCCTTTTTTCCCCAAACCTGCTTTCACAAACCTCAGACTTTAATATTGAACTCTTACATATAGGTAGAGAACAACTCTGCAAGATGAATGTTGTTGTGGAAAGGAATAAAAAAGAGAAATTATCAAGTTTCTTGTAATACCCTAGCTACAGACCATGCAGGAATATTTGGTCAGTAGTATTATCAGAAAATGCATTGAGATGGGAGAAGAGTTTGCATGTGCGCTTATGTTTGTTAGGTTTCTACCATTATGTTCCTACAAGTTAGGAAAGTTGTAAAAGCTCTAGCTCATGAAGCATATTCTTATAGGAACACCATAGCTTTTATGATGAAATAAGGCAAAAAATAAAAACTGCAAGGCTGTGGTTATCTTACATGACAAGAGTGGCCCCGTAGGTGCTGGTAAGAAACATGAGGAGATGTAACAGAAAAAAACGTTGATTTTTCCCTCTTCCAAGCTCAGATAATTAGTTATGTGGTTATAATTTATTATATAGCTACAGTCTTAACCAGTCTGCTGTCTGCTCTTCTTGACTGGGAGCTTTCTGTAGTCTTAATGAACCATTTTGTAGTAGTGGGAGACCAAACTTAATCTGAATCAGTTTCTCTGCTGCTTGGATGCTTCTGCATAGTGCAAGTGTATGTACAGTAATGCTAATACTTCGCTTCTCTTTAACTTTGCTTGTGTCTGTCTCCAAAAGCTGCCTTATCATTGTCTTAATGCAGTTCTGTAGCCTGTTTCTAAGGAGATCTGGAGACATAATTAAACAAACTGTTCTTTATTCAGAGACCTATAGCTCCATTAGAATATTAGGGGAAAATCAGAACATTGAAAAACTTTGTCTAATGCAACTCATCATTTGTAATTATATTTATTTGCATATACATAGTCCCCTTTTTCTTTACACCTGCAATAGTTGCAGGTACTTTCCATTTTTATGTGGGTTTTTTTTCCCCTTTCCCTTTTTATTTACTGGGAAAAGAAGCTGAAGAATTGTTTGACTATTTTGAAAGATGTAATATCTTTCTGCAAAGATAGATCTACATATCTCTGTAAGAGAAAGATATTTTTATTGTAGTAAATTTACAGGCAGTTCAAAGACTGTAAGACTGTATTCCAGATGCTATAAAAATATAGCCTCTGCTGATTTAAGCCTGAGGTACTACTGATGTTTTGCATGTGTATAGTTGTTATGTGCTATTGTATCTCCACTAATACAATGTTAAATAATTGTTTATTAGGAAGAAGAATCTTCTTCACAGGCATCTTGGAGCGAAAAGTGAATATTTGCTAAGTGTAAAAGGGAAAAAAACATAGGAAAGTGTAATTTGCAGGACGTTGAAAAAGATATTTACAACGTATCATGCCAAAACATGAGACTAGTCTAGCTATACCTGTAAAGGATAATACTTGTAATTTCTACTTTCAAAAGTTTATGCTGCAAAAGTAATAGTGATCAAGTTAACATTTATATACACACACCCTCCCAAGCACATATGTATATATTTTAATATCTAGAAATTACCTACAGTTATTTGAAAGGTTCTGTTTGTGGGCTAGCTTACCTTTGAATTTCATTCCAATCCCATTCTGTTAGATGTTTCAAATGCGTAATTCTTGCATAGGGAATTCCCAGAAAGCCAGATATAAGGGCTCACTTTTTTTAAGCCAAAATACTGCGCTCTTAGTGTATTAGTTGTTTTATCCAAATGAGATGTGTTTTGTTAGCTCTTGTGCAATGTTTTCCCCTGGAGACTAAAGAATAGCGAAGCAGGTTAGTGCTGAGGGATAACTGGCTAGTTTAGACCAGGAATGAAGATCTGTCAGAATGTTCCAAATTAGGATTGGCTTACACTAAAACCTCAGGAAAAGTCTAGGGATTAATGTTGAATCTAGTTGAATTCAAACATCATCCAAACCCCAAAACAAATGAAAAATGTTTGAGTTTGGCTGGTTTGCAAAATCTTAAAAGTTATTGCTGGCACTGAGCTAGAAAGGAAGACAGACTGTTGGTCTGTGCATGCTAAATCTCCTGAAGCCAGCAGAGAAATTTAAGGATGTTTCTGCAGAGCAAGTTACTGGAAAGCAAAGGAGAGCCTGGTTTGAATGTTCTGAACTGCATCTTCAGATTCTGTTACTTGCATTTGTATCTTAATGAGTCTGAGCCGTACACTTTTCAGAACAACTTGTTCAGAAAAGCCAGGAGAAAAGCAAAAGGCAAATTGGTGGAGAGAGTAGAACTTTTTTCTGTAGGTAAGATACCTTTGTTCTCTATGCTTTAATTTAATATAGTCTGAAATGACTGTATCTCTACCAAGTCTGAATTTTTCAGAAAAAACTAGATGCCAGAGGTGTAATTGACTGAAATTACCTTTGGAGTTATATTTAACCTTTCTTTAGTTGATTTTTTAATAGGAATGTCAGGCTCTGTAAGGGGGGAGAAAGTCTGCATATTGATATTCCTGTAACTGTAGTGAAACGGTGAGTGCATCTGCAGTGTCAAACAGTGCTAATGGGATTCCCGCGTTAAATCCATGCAAGACTACGAGACCACTGAAAGAATATGTTTTCTCATATTTTGATCTCTTTGCCAGTATAGTGTAACCTGAAACAGGTTTTTCTGGATTCAAGTGTGCTTTAGCATCTGCCATTGGTGTTAAACTCCATGGAGTTAAGGTTTATCCTTCCATGTGCGAAGCAGTGACTTCTTGGGAGCAATCAGCTGAAAGGTTCTGGATAGTTTTTTTGTTCTGCTATAGATCTCTGCTCCTTGAAGGCCTTTTAAAGATTGTCTCAACACTAGGTCATCATCTTGGTGCAAATTATCTGTAGTCCAGTCATTAAATGTCACGTTTTCTTGACTGTCAAATCAAACAGTGTTATTTTTTGGCAGGACTGATCCCATTTATAAATTGAATTAAGTAAAGTGTTTTGTGGGAAATTCTGAAATTTTCAAAATTAAACTTGAAATTAGTTCTCAGTTTACAAATGAACTTCTTATTTTACAAAACCTCCTAGTGGTAATGGTGCTTTGCTAGTTTGCTATAGAAATCAACAGTCTATTCCAACAGAATGCTCAGTTAAATCAGTAATACCTGCTTTGTTTGCAAATAATGTGGGCTGGATATAAAACTTAACATATACTGTTTTTTTGAGTGCTATCCAAGTAGATTAGTCTTTGAATATAAACTCATGTTTGACCTTGGATATATGCCGGTGCTGAAGTGCTTTCAACCAGTTTAAAGCCACTTCAGGGATTTAGTGGAGATGCTTGACTGAAAGCTGTTTGTTTGACACCAAGATCATTTGAAGAGACAGTTAGCTTGGCTACAAAGTCATTAAAAAAAAAAAAAAAAAAGTAGCATGGTAAATGTCACCTTCCTCATCCAGCTAGGGGCTTCATACTTTTAATTTTTGGAATTTGGAAAAAAAGAACTTAGAGATCAAGACTGTGCAATGAAAAGGTAAATATAGAAAATGCTATCACACAAACATATGAAATGGTGGTGAAAAGAGGATTTTTTTCTCAGTTGAAATTTCTGTGGTTTTTTTGCAAGAGCCTTACAAATTCTAAATTATTATGGAGTGCTACTTCGTGTTGTAGTTGGAGGCAGGCTGCCAGTTGACCCATTGATTTATCCTCTTCTACTTTCTTAACTCTGGTGTATGATCTTACAGGGAAATCATACAACTTATTGAAGTGAAAGAAAATTAGATTAGCAAAAGTAACAGAAATAAGTAGCTATGTGTTGAATTGGTGAGTTGAATCACTTTAGCCCTTAATCAAAGGTGTATCAGAACAGATGCAAAAGAGAGGATGGACAGGGAGAGGCACCATTCATGAAGATTTGAGTTTCAGGGGCCAAAGCCTTCCTCTTTTACACTTGTGAGTTGTTGATTCAATTCACAAAAGAAATATGAAAGAGCACACCATCTGCATTACTATGGTGGTGAGCACCTATCAGCACACACCTCCCCCTCCACCTTTCCCAGTTTGAGAAATTAGGAACTATTGTTGGTAGTAGGTATTGTTTGTCACCAACTCTGATTGCTTAAACCCAGTTTATTGGATTTATTTTTGATGGCTACATTTTTTTTGTTTGTTTGTTTTCTGTAGGTAGACAGATCTTTTTTAATATTTATCCTAGCATTTCTGTCTTTATTCTTATAGGAGTGAATAGATTCAACCCATTTGAATGAATAGACTGATTTTCTCACTTTGCATAATGATCAAAGCTGCATCCTGGTGATCATTCAAAGTTACCAGGAGAAACAAATAAATGAATGTGACTTGCATTTAGAACAGTTCTGTTTTAATAGATTCCAAGCATACAGAAGCCATATGCTTTTTGTATCAGGTAGGTCTTAAAGCATTTTTATTTTCAGAAGTTTCCTGTTGGTTCTGTAGCATTCTGGGCTGTTGAGATGTTTTGCCTCTTGCCATTTGTCAACTCATACAATTCTACATAAAACATTCATATTTTGATTCTTATACAGGTAGTTGTGTAGTTGCAAATACAGAAGAAACTGTGTTTGTTAGTAATTGCTCACTTAAAATAAGATTCCTTTTTCTTTAGCCCTCATTTTTCTTCTTCCCATCCTGAATTTAAATAAAGGGTCTATTCCATCTGAATATTGCCATTTCGGAAATCTAATAAGGGACTGTATTAACTACAAGTTATGTTACCAGTTTTCTGTAAGTATTAAGAAAAATGCACTATGAAATTCTAATCCATTGTAATGGGATGCCTTTGAGGCTAAAAAACCCACAGCTGTAATAGCCACAAGATTGCAGGATTTCAGAGCAGTGAGTATAAGGACAAAGCAGCTGGCTTTGGCCTACATAATTTGTTGAGAGGAAGTGGGGACTGACTGCAACAGTTGAGCTTTTAAAACTAAAGAAGTGAACAGATTGTTGCTGAGCGGAGTTGTGTACAGAGTATTTTTAAAATTAGTGTGGTAAGTAAGTTGAGCTCTAACCAGAGATGAAACCATGTGCATACTTCCTGTCTGTCTGAGACATCGCACAAGTGCCTGGGGGCGGCAAAATGAGTTTTGACACACATCAGCACGTATCAGAAGTGCTAAAGCTGGTATTTCTTGGGCCAAGTGGTTTTTCTGATCACTTCTTGGTGAAGTGATTGGCTATTTGGTATATGAGGCAATTCATATGATTTTGAAAAATGGAGATAATTCTTTAGAAGTCTTTCCTGCTGTAGCTGCCTTTATCACAATATATTGTTTTAATTGTGAGAGTTCCTTGTTGATTCAGAATCTGAGTATGAATACCTATAGCCATATTTAGGTGTTTGAATGGCTACCTCAGAGTTTGCTTGATCATAATTTTACGTGTATTTAGTAAGATTGTTGATTTAAAGCCTTGAAGAGATGGAATATTTGTATCAATCCTTATGATCTCTTCAAGCATCTAGTTACACAGTATATTAATATCCTTTTTTAAAATCTAAAATCTCTGTTCATCCTGAAGCCATGGGATTTTCAATGCCTTAGATTATAAGATTAAAGAACCTTGCAATATTGCTTCTTTCCTATGCCATGAAAGAGCACTCAAGTTTGACCCTATGGGCCAAATCCAGTGAAGGACTGTAGCTAGCTAACTTATGGGTGTTTGTGATACTTCTCAGGGGGAGTGTTGGCACTGTGGGAGTCTCCTTTGTATTATAAATAATCCAGGCATGTGGCAGTGGGTGCTCTGTCTCTGTCTCCTGGGCAGAAAGAGAATCAGGTGAGAGGACTTTATGAACTAGGGTGGAATCTGTTGGATGGTTAGTACAGGACCTATCTGCAAGCACTTTGTTCAGGCATCTCATTTCCATGAAAGTGGTTTATGTGATGGATTTGCAGTTGACCAGATCCTCTGAAGGGGTGAAATGGGTGCTTTATTCAATAAGCCAAGACTCCCAGCACATGGAATTGAGAACTTGCCAGCAGGATGAAGTGGGGGCCATCAACAGTCAACACGCTTGCTAGAGTTTCATATTATGGCGTGTGCCACATTAACAGCTCGCTCCTATTGAAAATGGAATGTGCTGCATGCTATTTCCTCCTCCCCTGAGGGGGCAGTTCTTAGAAAAATAGCCAAAAAATAAATGGAACATGAGGCAATGTCAAATTCCTGCCAAAAAGGCAAATGTCATACTGGAATGTTAAGGTATTACTTGAAAATTGAGTGAAATTATGTTTGCTTCTCTTGCAATTAATTAGGGCATACCTGTGTCTGTTTTTAGGCACCAACTAGAAGAAACATCTGAGGTCATTAAATCAAACTCCAGAGGAGTAATTAGAAATACAGGGCCTGTAGGTAAATAGAAATACATATAAATATTTGGCTTATAGGTAAAATTTACATCATAATTTGTTTGTTGTTTTCTATTAGAAATAGGATTACTTTAAGGAGTTGCACCTCTTGAAAGCTGCAAAGGAGAAGTACACTGATCTCTACGTGCAATATTGATAAGACAAGAAATAACAACAGCAAGGAATGCTTAGATGAGATATTATAGAAAAGCCTGTAAACACTGTAGAGAGTGTGGAATATTGACTCCTAAATTTAAGAACGATATTACAGGCATCTGTTACGAATAATACAGCTAAAATGATCCTGCTGAGAGGAAAAGCCTTGATAACCTTCTATGTGTAATTAAGTTTTTGTTTTTCCCAGGAATTTCATCCACTGTAATTTGATAAAATGGTTAGATTAAGTTATTTTAGTCTCTTTGTAGGTATTTTCTAAACTAATTTTCATAGTTCTTTCTCAATGTCTTGTCCTTGGCCAGGAGTTTTACAGTGAATTACTAGGCAGCAGTCAAAGGAGCATGGCAGAGTTAAAATCCTTTCTCCTGTCTAAAATTTGTTGTATTGCTGTATGAAGTTAGCCGGTATATACTACTATGCTTTTGGTAGACTCTTGTGTGCAGTTGGTGATCTGCTACAAATTCATTTTGTTTTGAGAACCAAAGTGCACACGTTCTTCCTTCCCGAATGATTGAATATTTGCATAACTTTGCGCAGATCAGTTGAGCTTAATTTACAAAATAATGTGTCTCTGGGAGAGATTGAGTCCCAATCAGAAAAATCCTAGCTTTTCAGTTTGTTTTGTATTTAGATTTTTTATTTCATATTGTTAGACAGTTGTGTGTAAGCTGGGCATTACTTTTGGTACTCCCCCATTGTTGTCCTAGCTTGCAACAGTGGCAAAAACCAAATTCAAAGGCTACTCGTAATTTTTTTTACCAGGCTTATGTGTTATTTTGTTATAGTTTTAACATTATATTTTTAAAAAGTACTTTATATTAAGTTACAGTTTTTACAGCTATAATTAAAGTTTCATATAAATATACCAAATAACATCTTAAAATAACTGCTTGCAATTTTGGAATATAATTTTATCAGTGCATATAAGACTAAGAAAATCATAGCTACTTAGTGAATTGACTTGGGTCAGTGTTTGAGAAATCTCATTCTGATGGGGGATTTTGAATTAGTAAGTCACCCTTTCAGCTTTCCTTTTCTGTTCTAACCAAGGCAAGAAATTTTCTTTAGTATTTGCAGAAAAGAGAGTCATGGTTTATAGGTTTGGGGTTTTGGGGTGTTGATTTTGGTGTTTTTTTTTTTTTTTTTTTTTTTTTTTTTTTTTTTTTTTTTTTTTTTTTTTTTTTTTTTTTTTTTTTTTTTTTTTTTTTTTTTTTTTTTTTTTTTTTTTTTAACATTCAGTTTTTCAACTTGGCATGAATTTGTGTCTGAAGTTTTACACAACAGAAAATAGTTTTCAAAACAGATGATGATAAACTTAATATGCCACAATTTCCATGAAAAAAACCCCAACATTCTTAGATAATTATCTGATTTTATTTTTTATTGACTATTCCTGTTCTTGGTATCAGTTTTAGTATCTAAAAATATTGTTATATTTTTCTGTCAACCAAAATGCCAGTATTATCAGTTCCCTAGAATAGATTTCCTTTAAAATACAATTTATTTCACATATATAGATTTTCCTGTTCTGTATATTGTTATACTGAATTTCTGTAGAACTAACTTCTTAAACGGAAAACAATAATGAAACTGTCTTTGACTGGAAATAGAAATATTGCCAAAGAATTATACAATTGTTTTAAAAACAGTTTGGTCTCTTCAGATTTCATCGACTACTGATTTTTTACACTTCACATAGTCATATATTAGTCTCTTCACCATTTTGATCAGGAACAGCCTGGACTGGTTTGTTTGATTAAACTATCAAATTATCTTTGTTCCAGTCCCTTTGGAAGACAAGCGTATCATTATCGTATCATTCTTTTCAGTGCTTTGAAACATCCCAAGTTTTACACAGCAGCATCTCTAGACAGAACTGTGGCACATTTTTAAATGTGAGATAAGTTTTCCAGACCTAATAAAATAAATAATGCTTCTAAGTGTTATCTACAGCTTTTAGTTGGAAAAAGAGTACTTGTTAATGTAAAGGTTTAATATATTCCTTATTTTCAAGTGCAAAACAGATATCAGGGACATACTTTTACTAAGTTATTTTACCCTCTAATAACAAACATGTTATTGATTGCTTCCTTTTTGATGTAACAGTTCTCCTTACTTGAATGAATTTTGTTTCTTGCACTAAAAACAGGAAATGTGAAAGTTTTTCAAATATCTGTGACTAAAAGAGAAGTCTTTCTTCAGAAGCTTCTTATTTCAAATTAGGTGTTACTTTTTTATCTGTACATATGTAGAAACTTAATGTTCAGACTTTACTTGGAATGTACAAAAAAAGTCTGGCCAACATTAATGAAGTTGCACCATTTTTCAGTACTAAACTATGATGTTAAATAGTTTGAATATTTAGTTAAACCTTACAGGAAAAAAATTCAGTCTGGTAGCTATGGCAATAATTGACTTCAAAAAAGATTTTATATTTAGGGGGATAAGCAGTGGGAGCAGGCATTCAAAATATCTTCATGTAGCCTTTTAGCAATACAAAACAAGAGACTTACAGAAGGAATAGCAAGGAATTGGCATTATTTTTAGAGAGCCTGATCAGCAGTTCTGGAGTGTTTTTATTAAATAAAACATTGTATAGAGTGATGTGCTATACTGATAGAAAGAATACAGATTTCCATTCGTAGGTCTGAAAGTACTGGAGAAACATCAAATGCCCACTTGCCTGTGAGTTAGATGTGCATTAGCCCCATTCTGCAGAATTGAAAATTGGTACATGCCTGCTGGGTCTCATCATGGTGTGGCAAGTCTGTGACCAAATTAGGAACAGAATCAAAATTCAGTGGGTTTCATTCAGAATGGTAGGGAAAAAAAATAATGCTGTAATTTTTTAAAGCATAGTTACCTTTCTGGATTTGCTATTTTGAATAGGAAATGAGGTAATTACAGTTTAGATGTTTGGAAATTACACTTCTCGGTACATTTCTAGTGGAGAATTGCGTTGCTCTTTGGAAATTATTAGGATAGACTAACTTTTAAAATTTTTGAAATATTTCCTATGTTCTGAGCAGAGTTAAAATATTTTTATAGTTCTGTATCCATCAATTTATCATGGTTCTGAGAAAAAAAAAAAAGGAATGGGATTACTAGTCCCATAAAAATTCAGCTTTACATAGATAAGTAAAAATAATGAAAATCCATTTTGCATTTAGTACAGATACATTAAATAAAATAAGTGTTACTTGTGATTACCAAACTGAACCTCTTGTTTTGGGTCACTTGGTCCTTCATGATCTTAGAACCTGTAAAATCCTTTCCACAGAACTCATTTTAATTTGGAGAGGAAAATCAGCTTTTGAACCCTTTCAAGTCTTTAAGAACTTCAAATAAGCTTGGCATTGGACTGATCTAACAGAATAATATGAAATAAAGAAAATATCCGCTTTGCACCTGTAGAGAAGACTAAAGCTGTCAGAAGTTGATTTAATGCTTCCAGACATCTGTCTGCTAGGTTCTGGTAACTTCCAGCTTGGTTGAGGGGACAGACAGCAATGCCTTTTTGCCACAGCTGTATAATGTTTGCTTACAAGATTGTTGAGGTGTTACTTGAAACTTCCTGCAGGTTTTAAATTGAAACTGGAAATTAGTTTCATTACAAGAAGGCCCCCCCCTTTTTTTGACTTGTAAATGTTTGGTTTGATCAGGATGTTTTCTACCATAATTTTTATTTGTGGGCGAATACTGATAAAATTGAACCATTTTCCTTCAGAAATTTCAAATTTATTAGTTTTGCCTTTCTCTGAAATGTACAACAGTAAAAAAAGCAAAGTATCAAATCGAAATCTGATTTTTCAGCCAGGAGAAAATTTGCCTAAAGCACACTCTTACTCTTGAGCTTTCATCTAATAGCTTTTTCATGTGAAAAACATCACTGCCTTTTATTCTATTTTGTAGTTTGCAAGTTCACAGAAAAATTCCTCCTGTATCCTGTTGCGATGTTCTCATTTCTGGGAGGTGGATGATGGGCCAATGGATTTACTTTTTCTAAAGGAGTTTTTTGTCTTCTGGGCTTCAGTCTTTGTTTCAGATACTTCATTTGTCTCTGAGGAATTGTGTGCCTCAGTAACATATGGTTTGTAGAAAGGTTTTAGAAGTTTCTCATCTTTGCTGTTCTGAAAATACATGAGAAATGTATTTAAAATCAACTATAAACTAATTATTATCTGCCAAATTGAGTATATTAAAGTGTTATAATAACAGTTTTTCCTGAAAATGTCTGCTATTACTGTAAAGTTGAGTGTCCTCCTAACCACAGCAGGTTGAGCTGTAAGCAAAATCTTGTCCTCTTAATTACACCCTGTGATTTTGTTTATTAAGAGATTGATTCTGCAGCGTGTGGGCAGATCTTTGCTACTGGGTGGAACTTACTGCAGTTTGAAAGTATTTAAGGTAATAATCTTTAAATTAAATATCACAGTAATTGGGGAGAAAAATTTTAATTGGTTTCTTTGTGTTTCTTTCCTCTGTGTTCATGAAAACAGTTCACCAGAAGAAGTGTCTAGGGGAAGTTGGATTTACCCTTGCTTTGAAAAAAAGATGCTGTTTTTCAAAGTTGAGTCTTTCCAAGCCTTCATTGCCCCAAAAGTTTCTGAAAACCTGTGAATGACAGTGAGGTGGCTGCTAATTCTGCAGGATGGAAAGGGAATTTTTGCCCTTCATTAGAAGACTTAAAGATCTAGCTTGGGGTTTGGGTTGAAGTAGTGGGGTATTATTGGTGGATTTTCCTACTGATTTGTGGGACTGTAGGTGGAATATTCAAGTATGTGTGTGATTCCCCTTGCAAACTGGGTGTTTCCATCTTGAATTATGGACTATAGGCAAACAATGAGAAAACACATCCCTTGGAAAAATAACTTCAAAATACCATAGGCAGCAGCAAAAAAAGTTTTGCCACTGTTCCTCTTGCTTAATATGGATGAGCAAAAATCAAATGTTGAGTCTTATGATGTTTCTTTTTTAAACCCAGTAATTAATTTGGATACCAGGTGGGGTCAGGAGGAGAATCTTGAATCTTCAACAAGTTTTTTCTGAACCTTGTTATTGAAAATAAACAAATGTGAAATTTTCATTTAAAAACTAAATCCAGTCCTTTCTTTTCAGTAGCTGTGGGATTGTTGGGGTGGTTTTTGCTTCTTGAAATTGCTTCACTGGTTTCTTGACTCAAGAGTCTTGTAGAGTAGATAAATGTTGAATTTTGAATGTTTAATACAAGCTGAAATCTCAGCTCTTCAAACTCTGTATGTATGAAAGACAAAGGGAAGGTATAGACCCAGTTTTTTTCTTTGTGTATTAATCTGAAAGCAGTCCTGCAGGCTTTCCTAGTAACCATGTCTGCTGTGTTTCTAGATTGAATACTTAATCTTGTTTTCATGTGGTTTACTTGGAACATCCTGTGCGTGGTGCAGAGGAATACAGATTAGGAGACAGAAATAATATATTCACACACTCAGTATTAGACGTGCTTATAGGCAAAGCACAGTGTAAAGCAATTTTATCAGCTGCTGTACGGCATGACAGACTTTACAAAGGAATTTGAATATAGTAATGCAGCACAGTTGAAAGAAGAGGGGTGAGGATGATTTCATCCCACATAGATGGAAAAATATATGAATGTGTAAAATAAAAAATGCTGGAAAACCAACTTCTTTAAAAGCCTTTAAATGTATGTAAAAGCATGATGCTATCATTTCAGATTGCAGTGCTAAAATGTGTATTCCAGAGTGCTTTGGAGAGGTCCATGTGTTTCCTCCCTCACACTTGGAAGACCAGAACTATTAATACCGATGTAAATGTCCAAATTCAGAAGATGTGCAGGTTCTTTTATGATGTGGGCATCTAGCCATTTATCAGTCCTTCCAGGTATAATCAGCTTGAAGGCTGGAGCAGAACCCTTCCAGCAGCCTGCTTTGCCTGCCAAAGAAAATTCAGCCACTGAATTGGTGGAAATTGCTGACTGGTCACCTAGAGACTGCTCCTTATTTAAGTGGTAAACCAGCTTTTCAGCTGCGGCAGCCTGTGCTGCAACTCCTGCCCGTGCACAGCAGTTGTGAATTGAGATAGCAGAGAAACTATTCATCCTATTCCCATTAATATAACAAATTTAAGTGCTAGTAGGAGCATGGCGGTTGCCCATTAGTTTGGATTTCCTAATGGAAAGTGCAAAAGTTCTTTCCTCTTTATCCCTTCTTGGTCACCCAAGACAGCGCCAGAAATTTTTATAGTAGTTTGGCTGATGATTTAGGATATAGAGCGCAAGGCGCATTCCAGCGGCGTTCCGGAGGAGCTGCACTGCGGGAGGGCGGGCAGCGCTCGCAGCTTTCCCGGGCCGAGGTGCCGGGTCGGGAGCGATACCGGGCGGATCCTGGGAATTGGCGCTGCCAGTGCTCGGCTCCATCAGCGGCCGGCTCCCGGGAAGCCCTGCGTGCAGATTTACCAGGCAATCGCCTTACGGGGACAAATTTAGTTTACGGCAATCCGCGCTTAATCTTCTGGAGCCCTGGGCGCCTTCGGGGAGAGGGCGCGGGCGGGCGGCAGCGCTCGGGGCTGGCTCGGGCAGCCAGAAACTTCTGGCAGCTTCCCGGCTCCGGCCCCTCCCCTTAAAGCGACAGGTCCCCGGAGAAACGCCGGGGCTCCTCTGCCGCCCAGAACGAGCCAAACAAATCTCCCGGGGCTCCGTCTGCCTCCGGCAGCCTGGCCAGAGCTGGAGCATCGACCCGCCTGTTCGCAGCTCCTCGGGGAGATGCTGAGGCGCTGGGAGCGCTCAGCACCCCCTGCAGCGAATGCCTGGGAAGGGCTCGCCCCGGTCTCTTGCCAGAACAGCCCTGCCGTACCCCCCGCCTGGCTGCGGCCCCACGGTCCCGCGGGGTACAGCTTTCCCCCGGTATCCGTTTGCGGACCGATGTCTGTCTCCCCGTGTCACTCAGCAGAGCCGGCCCCCTTTCTGGTAACCCGGCCCCGGTCATTCATGCAAACAAAATAGTGATCCGTCTTGGAAGCGCCTGCTTAGTGAGTGGTTTCCATGAAGATCTTCAATACCAGGCTGCTGCCAATAGTAAAACAACGAAGCGAACAAGCCGAGATACCACCATCAGCTTCACTTTTCTCCTTCTTCCAGTGTGAACTGAAAGATTTTTGAGAGTATAGAGACGTAGAAACATTGACAGGAAATCGGGGGTGTGCTCTGAATGAAAGTTCATGGTCTCATTATAAATGAATGATAGCATGTGCTGGACATACTTTTCAGTTTTCCTGTTAAAGCCATCAATAAACTTTTGTTCATGATATGCTTCTGAAAAGATAATTCGTACCTATAAATTATAAAGTGCAAGTGATTGTGTTCAGATATAAACTGTAAGTGCAAATTCAGATTACCGTGTTTTAAAATAAAATGAAGGCTGAGACTGCAGCTCAGAAATTTGGAGATAGCAACGTATGGGACTAGTATAGTTGTTTCAAGATATCTTCCAATAATTTTAGGAAGCTCAGAACTTTTTATATGGTAGGGTAGTCCGGTGTTGCCTCCCTCTTCCCTTTAAAGACTGCTACGGTGCTCCTTGTTGAGATACTTTCAGTATGCTTGCAGTACCTTTCCTGAGATTCCTGAATTATATTATCAGATTTTAACTGCATTTTAATGTGCTGTTTTTGTCCTGGTAACTTGTTCTGAAAAGCAAAACCAGAGTAAAAACAAATCCTGAGAAGGCATGTCAAAATTTAACAGACAAAGATATATTCACTCTGCATGTAAGGACACCTATTAAATGACGTAAGCACAAAGCATTGAAGGGATAACAGCAAGGTAAAAATAGCTGTATACTAATTTTAAAATGTCTCTCTAATGTTGATGGAATTGAATAAAACCTGCTTGAGAACATGTGTCTCAGAGTTGGTGAAAATGTCACAGTTGTGGTAAGAATTATCTGAAATAAATGCAAGACTTCGAACTTTACTGTTTAGTTTTCTACTTTGCATTCTCTGTGATGCATCACATTTTGCTAATTGTTTTAACTCATCACTTTCTGCTGTCGCTATCAGTCAGAATGAGGGAAGTATTTTGAAAATTTCAATTAAGTGATTTTGTCACCAAAAATTGTTGCAGTTTGGGCAAAGGGGGAAGTTTGAGAGCCCATATAATTTGTCTTTCAGCAGAATAATAAAACGGCAGAAAAAATTCCAGTGTGTATCCACTGAGGATTTCTCATGCTGTTTTAAAGTGTATAGTGATTCATAGTGGTAGTTAAAGAAATGCATTTCATTATTTTTCTTCCAAAAGCCACTCCGATACTGTGTTTCTTGTAAACATACCTACAGTGGTAATCAAATGGTCCATATGTTTGCTGTTTTTTGAAATTCTTTACAGTGGTAAATATTAACTAGTTCCAGTGGAAGGAGATAGAATAATTTCAAAAGATGTAAGCTAGAGGTTGAAATGAATTTGTGTTTTAGTAACAGAAATTAAATCTGGCATATGTTTGTTCTTCAAATGAATATTCTTTTTGGAAGAAGTTGGTGAGAATAAATCAGAGCAGGGATAAAGTAATCACTTATACTGGTAATTATGATCCTAATAAGAATTTTAAATTCTCTTTAAATTTTGATTGTTGATTTGCCTGTTCCTTTGCCATAAATTTCCAGTCAAAGGCCAGAACTTCAGATTATCTTGGTTGTCAGAATGTTGGATTTTTTTATTATTTTATTATGTTAGTGTTCAATAGCAGTAAAGAAAAACATTCTTTATTTTATGTAAGTTCACCTTAACGTTATGGATTGGTCTTTGTGATAATTTGGCTGTATAGGGAGGTATAAACTGTTACTGACACAACTATCTCTTGAAGTTTTGTTTATAGGAAAATAATAACTGTGTGTATCTTCGTGGACCCATCTGGGATCTGTCAGTCTTGTTAAAGTAATCTCAGTACTCCACACTTTCTTTTAAGTTTGGAAGATGAACTGGCATGAAAGAATATAAACACTGTAGTGGTGAATTAGTTTATTTACTAAAGAGAGTGGTGGAACAGGAGGGATGCACCCCTCTTAGTTTTGCTGTCTTTGCAAGACAGTAAGCATTGTTGCTTTCTTCTGTTCGTATTCATACTGTGTGAAGCAACCACTACTTGGCTCACTAGGGAGAGTATCAACCAGAACTGAGTCCCTCTTTCAGCAACCTTCCAAGTGCAGTAAGAGAAAAGCATTGCAGCCTGACTTTAAGGCAAGTGCTTTTGCACTGTTGGACAAGCAAGGAGGGAATCAGTTTCAAAATCCCAACACTCTTAAGGTTCCTAGTTAATCTCAGTCGAGTTTTATGGTTATTAAGCCTGGATTAGGAACAGATAGGCGTTTGTGGATATACTGCTACCAGTGTGGCATATCGTGCTAGTCTGCATGCAGTCACGTGTACCATGCATGCAGAGAGAGAGAAAAAGAGGGGTGGGTTCGTTAGAGCATTCCTGTTTCTAATGATCTTAGTGCGGAGCGGTAACAGTTTTATAGTAATATATTCTATTCTATTTATAGAAATATATTCTATTACAGGCAAATGAGAGGTAGGCTGGAACAGAGTCAAGGTAAAAAAACATTAATACGGAGTTAACCCCGTTGTATCTCACGTTTCTCAATTTCAAATTTTGCAAAACTTAAATTTCTGATAAATCAGAGATTGAAGCATTCTGGTACATACTTCCATGCCTTTGCTTCTGATGTATTGGAACTGGAGGCAGCCAGTGGGAATTACCTGATGCTGAGTGCAAGTATCTCACCTCTGATACCTGTGAAGATTTATCTCTGAATTCTTCCCACAGAGAGCCTGGGTGTGACAGAGTTGCCTCTCATAAGCTGTGTCTGAATCCATAAGGATGATGTGGCTCAGGCAAGGGCTTAGATCGCTCTTCTCAGCCCTTGTTTGGGGCTCCATGGAGGCTTGAAGCTCTTGGAAACAAACCTCACTCCTCTTGCTGTCACCCCTCTGCCTTCTCTCTTCTGACCAACCGTCAAAAGTGATATTGAGGTGGTTCAGTTATCTGGAATCTCCTCCCACAGATAACATTAGGAGAGGTTGTGTGAGAGGAGATGGGCTTCCTTTGAAGGAACAGTGCCTTCATGAGCTCACTCTGTATACTGTGTATTTGACCCATGGTCTCTTCCTACTCTCTGCACTACTTATTTCCCACCTCTTCTATTTCTTGTTTCCCTATTTGGGTGTCATTTTTTCCCATGTTGTGTGTTACAGAACCTTGTGTTTTGTCTGGACCCTTCACAAGGGTGTTTGTTTAGTCTCCGCCAGTCTCCTACTGCACTTTCCCCATCGGCAGCTCTCCTGATGACAGCCCAACTCTGAACGAAGTCTCTTCAGAGTTGTTATACTTACTAATGAAAAGTGAAGCTTAATTATTTGAGGGAAATAAACACCGTTGTCATGTGACTTATCAGGTCTTGAGGCAGTTAAAGGAGAAAGTAAACCACTTGGTTGGCCTTCACCATTGCAGCAGAACTGGTCATCTCCTGTGTCTTCAGATGGTGCAGAGGTTGGAAGCCTGTGTGGTGCTTGCTGTAGATAACTGTGGTATCAGTTTGTTATATCTATGAGCTTATATTTATATAATGAGATTATATATTTGTATTATGAGATTGTGTTTATATTAATTGTTTAGCTTAGTGTTGTGTTCTGCATTTCTATTGCTGTGATACACATATGCTGTCAGGCTTAAGTTTTATTGGGCCGTTTTTAGTGCTCTGTCCACAAGAGCCAGCGAGACATAGCAGCTGTGTTGCCAGTGGTCAGTAATTAAGAAGCAGTTGTTTTCCTTTCTGTTCCAGGCCATTGATGAGCCTCCCTATCTCACAGTGGGCACTGATGTGAGTGCAAAGTATAGAGGAGCCTTCTGTGAAGCCAAGATCAAGACAGCAAAAAGGCTTGTCAAAGTCAAGGTATGTGGTTTTCCTGTAAACACTTCTTTTTGAAGGGGGGGGGGGGGAAGGCATTAATGTTCAAAATGGCACAATGTGAAACCTCTTTTTAGTCTCAGGACAGCTAAGAGGCTGTCCTTTCCTTGGAGACTGGCAGTATGGTCTTTGAAATAACAGTAAGCTTATTATTGTTGGGAGGGGAGGGGCTCCCCCACTCCCACACAGTTAAGTATGTTCTCTTTCTGTCACTACTTTGTCATCGAGTGTTTGTGGCCTTCAGTGCCATAGGCTGACCTTAAAATATTTGATTAAAATGTGACAAATGTAGGCTTATGTATGGGAGAAAATTACCAGAAAATAGCTAAAACTACTCAACGTATGTTTAAAATGGTTTCATTTACTTGAGAGCACAGGTCACTGCCATTTAGCAGTGGCAGCTAGATAATGCTTCAGGAATAAGCTGAAACCCTACTGTCTTCCAAAAAAAGACTTGGCGTATTGAGTCCTACCAAATAGCAAGTAGCACTTAGAAAACATAAATTAGACTGTTGCTCTGCAACAGTTGTAGTGGCAGAATATTTTTTGTTATATCTACTGTAAATTTAAGTGAAAAATGTGTGAATTGTGTGTGGTGATAACCTGTTATTGAAAAGTCTGCACTGTAAACTGTTGTGCATTATTGAAATCTGCCCTCATGCTATGGTTGATTTTTGCCTCTAGTATGTATGAGAGAGAGAGCAGGTGCTCTCCAAAAGCACTGGTGAGAAGGATGATTGTCACTTATTTAATAATATTGTTAAATACATCAAGAAGTTTTAATCTTAAATCTAACAAAAGAGCCAACAGGTGCTTTTTCATTTCATTAGTCATAAGTCTTAATAGCATCAGCTGGTCTATGTTTTAAAGCACCATTGAGTTTAAGCAGCTAAGTATTGCTATTTAAACTGTTATGCATCAGTATTTAAGTACAGGAATTGTGTTGTGCCTAGATCAGTGAAATCTTAACTCATTTCAGTTCTTTGTGGGACTTTGAGACCACCTTCTTAGATGGCCACTTGCTATTATTTTAAATATTTTAAAGAGTTAAAAATTTTCTTGTGGGTTTATTACTTATAGTTTTATTGCTGGATTTTTTTGCAGAAAGATCTTGACATGAAATAGAATTTTTACTGTAAATCGTTAGTGGAGATTATGCCTAAAGCCCTCTGGATTCAAGTTTGTGTGTGTTTTTTGCTGTTACTACATCACTTAGGGCAGTTCAGCCCCAGTACTGTTGTTGCTTTGTAGAGTAGTGTGAGTTGTGGTTTAGGTTTTCCTATGTAAGTGTTGTAACAATATCTGTTTACATTGTCTTTTCGCCACCGTGAATGCGTATTCCTTAAACTTAACACTGACCCTTTGATTTTTCTAAAAATATTTTTAGCTCTTTCTGGGACATGCACACTTTCCTCAATATTAGATCTAACAAAGATTCTTGCTATCAGGTGTCTTTTGTCTGGAGTTGGTAGTTTATTTGCTGAGTTTATTTTTCACTTGTTTTGCAGTTTCTACTGGCCCCAGTATATTTTATGCCTTAGTTTTCTAGAACTACTAGAGGATAAGGAAAGTCAGTAATTTCATACTGTCAATTTAAGTGTAAAGCATTCATTTAATTTTTATAACTAGGTGCTCTGTTGAGAAAATAGGATGGCAACAAGATTCTTTCAGGGTGGAGTATGTAATCTTCAGACAAGTGAAATACATTTAATTGTTTCTCCTTTTACCTGTTTTCTTCTGTTGAATTCTGCTTCCTAGAATATTTTGAAGGGATATCTTCACAATAACTTCCCACCACCAGCATAACTTAAAACCTTTATTCAGTTTATTGCAGGTGCTATTTACTTACGGTTTCAGTATCAACAGGTACTATATTTCACAGTTTAGTGGGTTTGGGCAAGTTCTATACATGGTACAGAATTTTACAGTAACATGTAACTGCATTTTGCACACTTTGTCATGGAAAACAGTAAAACTTATGGAAAGTGTTGAAGGCAGTCCAAATTTGACTAAACGGCAAGACTCTCGGTATTACCAGGGTGTTAGTCCACTTCATCGGGTCTTTTACAGCTTTTTTTCAGAGAGCAATGTAAACCAGTTTGTTTTGACAGGGACTCCTAAAACAATTAGCACCATCATCCACACCCACTTTTATTTGGGCACCCTGCACAGAAGTTTCAGAAGAAACTGTTTTCTGTGTAGGTCTTTATTAATCAGAAACAAGAGAAACAACTGCTGTAATAGGGCTTACCAGGACTGTCTTTTCGGACAGTGAAGAAAAGGGAAATTTCCAGCTAAGTCTAACCAGGTTCATGATGTGCTGAGCGTCTTAATCTTTTGCCTGAGACAGAAAGATTCCACACTGGTAAATACCGTGGGAATTAAAACCCACAGCTATCAAACGCTAACATCACTTTTCTTAGCTTCAAGAGTTTAGAGTTTGAATATTTTTGTTAATAACCAGTATTTTTTGAGCACATATGACTATCTCAAGAAGCAAAAAATGTTGATATGAAAAATCTTCTCCTCCCAAAGAGTCAAAGCCCCAAGACATCTTTAAAAAGACAAACCATTCTGGAATACACTATAGCAATTGCTTTGTTTACCTTTCATCATAGTACATTGTGGCTGGCTCATGGTTTTGAATAGAGTTCCTTTTTGCTGTAAAATACATGTAAGATAACCACAGAAAGTAAATAATAACAGGTATCTCTAAATCAAAATTGATATACTGGATATTTTTTAAGAGCCAGTGGTGACTCCAGGTTTCAGATTATTTCATATCTTAACTGAACTTTGACTTTCTAGTTAATGCCCCCACAAGAGAGAAATAAATACCTGTATCTGTCAGGATGAAGTTCAGAAGCGTAGTTTTTGCTCAGTTAATTCCTAACCTGAATCTGGCTTTAGGTTACAAAGTATGTGTGGTGGACAGAAAGTATTTGCCATCAGTAGGTGAGATGTCACAGATGTTCTAAAAAGAACATACTCTCACAACATTAGGTATTGCTGTAGTTCTAACAGAAGGTAGACAAGGTGACTGTTTCATTGAAGTAGCGCCTGGAAGGCAGTAAAGCATTTTAGTGCATTGGTTTACTAATCAGCCCATCAAGATAGTCTCCCTTAGTCCTGGTTGTTAGGTGCTGTTCTTGGCTTTTTCCTCTTTTCAAGGTTTGCAAAACTCCTTAAAATCTCCTCCTAAGGATGCTAAGTAGGAGAATTGGTGTTAGAGAACACTGTTCTGAAGGAAATGTTACTATTGCTATGTGCTACAGTGAAACTCTTAACAATAGTGAGAATATAATCTTGGGTACCCTCGTGCAATGAGTCCAGAGATTTAATGTAGGATTGCTGTAGTTGAGAGTTACTGTTACACAACTGGGTCTCGTGTTACATTCTTACTTATTTCAACTACTAAATAAAACATCATATACTTTATACCAAAGAGTGTGGTCTGGTGAGCATCGGAGCATCATTTGTGCATGTTAATAAATGTACATAAAATGTAATGCCAGAATTTTCTTAGTTTCCTATAATTTTAAAACCAGGGTGGAAATAAAACTTCAGATGTAATTGGTAGGAAGATCCTATGATTTTCAATGTGACCAAGTTAATTGCGAATCAAATGAAAGATGAATGTCTATAGCATTTGGTACAGATAACTGTAAGTTTGAATTACCATACAATTTTTTTTTTTTTTTTTGCGGAGGACAGGAGGTGTAAGATTAAAGACACAGCCTTTGTGTGTCTTTATAGGAATGACATGAGGAAATACCTTGGGAATTTACTTACTTCAGTTTTGAAACATTGAAAGTTAAGGTGTTTTTACGTTTCCTTCCAGTTAATTATCAGCATGTAGTCTGGACATTAATGGAAAGGCAGTTTGGTTTATTATTTTGTTTAATTGACAGCAATGTCCTGTACTTTTCTTGTGTGAATCTTTCAACCATGAGGGAGGAAAATTGCTTTAATGAGCAAAACAAAAAAAAAAACCATCACATAGATACATGTGCTAAAACTGTTAAATTTCAAAGCATTGAAATATGAATGTTACTTAAAAGTTGTACTTAAAACTCTCGAAACTTTCTCCTTTCCTGCTGTGGTACTACAGAAGTTCAAATCATTTAGGAGAACTGCAGAGATCTTTTTAAACCATTAAATGTTTTCAGCAAACTCTAGTCCGTCATTTCCTTTAGCGGTAATGATTCTGTTCTGAAAGATAAAAAATATTTTGGAAATTTTGATGACTAACAAGTTGGCCCCTCATATTTCTAAAATATATGAAGGAAACACAGATTTCAGCAAGTGGAATGAATGTGGTGACTAACTGTAAAAGGGGAGTAAGAGAAGGGCTATTGACGTTTGTGTGTGCTTATGCTGCTCAATTGTATCAAGTGATTGTCAGTTGAATTATATTTTTTAGGTAACCTTTAGGCATGATTCTTCAACAGTGGAAGTGCAGGATGATCACATAAAGGGTCCCTTAAAGGTAATAAATTTGATTTATATTTTACTAATGCTTTGAAAAACATTGTTTTCAGTATTTGATATAAATGTGCATATACAGTATGGGGTAACAGTGGAAGGTTCAAGTTATTAACAGGCCAGATAGGATCACAAAGCATAAAAGGTAATGCTGCATAGTTAGAGGTAGTGTACTCTGCATGATAGCTACTTCCTTTGTAGTTAAAAGGGGTGCAGCATAGGCTGGTGCAAGCCTCTTTGTTCTTTTTGCCTTAAAGCTAAGAAGTATGGCTGGCTCTGATTTTTAGTCACAGTTTCTTTTGAAAACTCGGCTGGAGGATTTGATGGGAAAGCTCTTATACAAGAGAATGACATCACTCAAATTGGTTCTTGTTCCCCACCTGCTGGCAGGAAATAATCAGCTCAGTTAGTTGGGTTATTTTTGAGGAATGAAAAAAGAAGTTTGAGGGATAGAAATATATTCAAGTGAAATTGAAAATGTATGTTGTATTTAACGTGGAATAGGCTAGAAATATCTCTGCTAATACAAAAGTGTTTACTTTATTGCCTGTTTTAGAAACTCTCCATTGCTAAGTGACTTTTGTATTTTAGGTGGGAACTGTTGTGGAGGTGAAGAATCCAGATGGAACGTACCAGGAAGCAGTTATCAACAAATTAACAGATGCAAGTTGGTACACTGTAGGTAAGAGAAATATTTATATATTTGAATAAAATTAATGACTTAAAAATAAGCCTGTGACCTGGACATGCCTTAAACATGGTGAGAGAGATTTTATGGAGATGCTTAGGTATTCAGAGTCTGTATGAAAAACCCTCAAAAATAAACGTCTTATTTGGGGTTTTTATAAGAAACTGTACCCCTCACAATGTGAAATCAGGACACCAAATAAAGACCTTGTGAGTTGTTCTGTAATCAGTGACTGCTTCTTAGAAATTTAATATACTATTGCTAAATATTCTGAAGCAAAGTATGCTGTCATACTTCCTTAAAAAAAAAAAAAAAAAAAACAAAAAACAAAGAAGTACTTTTAAAACAGAAGTTGGCATGCTTATTTTTCCCTACTTCCAGACTTAGCCCTGATAACAACTACTGTTAAAACAAACATAGTTTGTTTTTGTAAGTAGTTTATATTCATATTTGTTTTTCCTATTTTATAATGTGACATTTCAGGTGATAGGTGATATATGTCCTCAAACAAATATAGGGTGGGAGTTTTTTGATATATTTTTAAAGGCTTCATATATGTGGGTTTACTCTTTGGTGCCAAGTCTCAGCAGATCAGTCTGTCTTGGGGAAAACTGGTCAGTTGTAGAATGATAACATATGTTCCATCTGCGCCTTGGTAGTCTTAAAGGCACTATGGGACATGTGTTGATTCTTGAGAAACTACATAAGCCTCTCCTGGGTAGATAACTGGGTCATGGGAAGATGAAGACCAGATCTTGAAAGAACTTTAGTGAGACTTAGTTGTTTTGAGATATTATGGGTTGTTGTTGATGATATTGAACAGCTAGGGAAAGACTTAACTTTCCCTGCTTTTAGAAAGGAATAGAGCTAGTGTTGCAGAAAATATATGTTTTCTTGTTGGAGAAGTAGAAACTATTAATAAAGGAGAGACGGGGTTAGGATGGGGTGAAACACAAGGTACAAAGAGAGGAATTAACATTGTAGATAGTGTTTTTGTAATTATTACAGATGTGGATCAGTTATGAGAGCTTTTAAGAAGTAAATTGTATAGCTGGTGTTAGAACTGTGTTGTACGTTTATGTTTCTGAGAAACTGTGAGGTTAGCAGTTCAGCAAGAAGAATAAGATAGAAATCCATGCAGAGTAAATTTGGAAGGTAGATGTCATGGAGTTGCAGTCTGTAAATCAAAGTAGATGTCTGTCAAAAATCCTGAGCTTGAGAAATAGGAAGAAGAGGTATGGTTTTCAGTCTCAGCTCTTACATTTTGTAGATAAAAGTAGACAAAAGCATGTTGACCTTGCAGAATCAGTAAAAATAGCACAGCTGCTGGCTGTGTAATGCACTTTGATAGAGAAGTGACTCTAGCAGTGGATGATTAGAATAATCTTTGTCAGGAGGGTGAGTGGAATGAGACAGAAATTATCTTTATAGACAGTGATGACTTTGCAGATCTGAGTGAAATTCCTACTTTAAGGTATAGTTACCATTTACCAGACTTCAGAATTAGCATACGTCTTAGCCAACAGTTACCTAATGTTGTCCCAACTTCTTGTTGAGAAGCATCTAATTATTTGTGTTGTTAATGGTTTTTTGAATAAAATTACTATGATTTGATCAAAAACTTTGTGAAGGGATCAGATCGATCTGAAGTAATACCTTTCCAAAAGATACTTGAGACCATATGTATGCCACTGCAACAGTCTCTGGAGAGGAGTAACCATTCAAGAGAACTCTTTTAACACTGAAGTCCAGGCAAGGTTGCTTTAAGAGCATCCCTGTCTGTCTTGTATTCATAGAGTGTTGTCTGACGAGAAATTGTACATCATTTCGTTTGCGTGCCTTTTTTTGGTGCAACTGCTTTCCTACTAAAGGACAATAAGAACTAAATTAAATTTTTATAAAACCCCAACTTGTATAGTCTTTTAAAATGACTATACTACAGTTTATATATATATGTGTATAAAAGCTGTAAATATAATACGCATATATAATTACATATATTATATAAAAGTTAATAAATACACAAACATACACATGCACATGCATACAGAAAGTGTCCCTGCCTGTCCTGAAAAAATTCCTCAGAGAGCTCAAGGTATTCCAGTCCTGGTAACTGGATACTGTTTTATCATTCATACGATTTTAATTAACCTTTTTTAATTAAACTTTTAAAGTTTAATTGATACTCTTAACATTTGTCTCTGTGTTTACTATAGGGGGGGAATCATAGGATTGTTTACTTGACTAAAAATGCAGAATTGTGCATGTGCAGGAGTAGTCTTAAACCAATCCTGAACTTTTTTGTCACTACATTGCCCTTTCTCCATATTCAAAATGATTTTATTTACTTTAAATTACCTCCTTTTACTTTTTTCCTCTTTTCCTTGCAGTTTCAGAATACATGATTTTAAATGTTACACTGTACATGCCTGCTCAGTAGGTTGTTTTCAAGATGTTCCATTAGATCATATTGTCATATGTCATCAGCCGTATGTGCCATGCTGGCCACACAAGTCTTACAGGGAGGTGAAGTTTTTCCTCTGAAAGTATTCATGTTATGGAACAAGATTAGGAATCCCCCTGGCAGGGAAGGGGCCACAAGCAGATTACCACACAGGAAACATAATGTGGCTACCTACCTAGCTCTGAATAGGTTTACCTCTGCTGTAGTCAGCTTATCTCCTGAAGTGGATAGATTTTTTTTTTTATCTCTCATTATGTAAGGAGACTGTTATCTTAATTAACATAAACTGGATTAGGAACCTGCTGCTTTCTACTTCATTTGACGTAGAGGGGGCTTAATTGTGCGTTGACCATTTGAGATGCTGTTCCAAATCTACGTGGTTTTGTGTGCAGTTCCTGATGCTGATATTTTTCAACAAATGTTGAAGTGAGAGTTGTGCATCTCTGACTGGTAGTTTATCACTGAACAGTGTTCAGCAGTTACTGTAGTATGTAATATAATCTGGGGAATGGTAGTCACAAGGGGAAGTTTGTTATCAACAGTACGGAATTTAACACTTCCGGGATGAAAAATTCTCAGAACTAGAATTTTAAAAGTTTCTTTCGTATCAAATAAGTACTACTCAAGAATTTTGATGTATCTTGTTGTATATTTTTATTTAAGTTAGTAAATGTTGAAGAGTGTAGCACCCACTATCTGAAAGCCAGACATGGCTGAAAATTAACCTCTCTAATCTTGCTGGTTGACAGCCATTCTCCTAACACTGTTTTTTGATCTGTTGTTGGACAGAAAAGAAGATTTGAATGAAGGTGAAAGAGGCATGTTAAGAAATTGCAGAAACTTTTACTTTTTAATGTAATATTTTAATCTAATCTTGGGATTGTTTCCATGCCCACAAAAGTCTTCAAGGTCACTGCAGTGTGGAGTCAAGAATGTAATTATTGTCAGTGTTCAGGAGGGAAGAAGAGATCCATTCTTGTCTCACTGAACAGTACAATCAAAGCCTGAGAGTGAAAATTTTTCAGTTTTAATCTGTTAAGTACCTGAAGAAGACTTGACAAAAGTTTACTTTTCATATGACCAGTTTATCAGCTTCTGAAGACACCACTTTAAATGTGTACAGTGCATTTTAGGATTCAAAAGGATAATATATGGAGCTGAATCATCAGTATTATGGACTTTTTTCCAGTTGACCTAGTGATAGCAGAGGTGGCAAAAACTCTAGAAACTGAGAGCTCCACAGTCCTGTCAGTACAGCTGGTTTTGATGATTGTCAGCACTTTGACTATTGTCATCTTCCTTAGGCTGATATCACTGTTGTTTTATAGCATAGCTGAATGAAGTCAATAGAGAAAGACACTGAGCTTCCATATAACATTAAGTGGTAACTTTTTTCCGTAAATATCCATTTATGTTTCTGGGTAATAAACATAGCTTCTACTTTTGTATGAGTTCTCGTTATGTAATAAACTTTTGGAAAAATTGTAAATGTCTAAAGAATAGGTTTTGAATTCTAGTGGGTATCTAATTTTTGTTTGCTCAACTACTGATTACTAAAGATTCCTTTTAACATATGGAAGCTGTGGTGATACAGCAGCTAATGTATTTGTTCAATCTGTGAAATGCTTTACTGGATATGCAGCATTATCTATCCAGGTATAGCTTTGTTTTAAGAATTAGCTACAGGAATGTATATCCCATTCTTTCTGAACATCTAAATGAATCAACAATATCTTGATTTAAAAAGAAAATTTTTTTCTTTCCTCACTTGTTACCTGGTGACAGTATTTGATGATGGTGATGAGAAGACTCTGAGACGCTCTTCCCTGTGTTTAAAAGGAGAAAGACATTTTGCTGAAAGTGAGGTAATTGAATTTTTGTATTACAGCTTTTTATTTAGAAAAATTTAAAAGTGGTATTTTTAGTACCTTAGTCTTTAGTATGTTATGTACATCCATGCTGCTAAAAATGGGGGTTGTGCAAGGTACAGTCTAGTGGGTCTGGCTTATTCTTTTTCAAAATCAAGAAATGCAATTAGATTTTGTCAAACTGTGTAAGTTAAGAAGCAAAATCGGCGATTCATCTTTTTCACTTTTATGTTTTTGACAGTTCACAGATTGTAGATCACCCAAAAATCTGCAATCATGCAACTGCTTTGCTATGTATAAAAATTATCTCTTAAGTATTAATTGGGGGTAAAAATCACAATATAATTATAATATAAAAACCCATATAAATTATAACATAAAAATAGATGTGCTTTTCATAGTTCTGCTGGATTTTAGATAGATGATCAAGGTTTTGTAATAGCTGATAAACCTGAAAGATGAACACTTTTTTTTTAAAAGACCAATAATAAATTGCTGTTACTTGTTAATTTGACAACAGTTACCAGTATTTTGAAGCCGGTTCATGCCTTGAAGGTGACTTGCACGTTAAAATACGCACACGTTTGTAGCAGATTGCAAATAGTTGGAATTTCAGAATGAGGGTTACTCCTTCATATTATGTAAGACAATCTGGACTGGTGGGCAGACTTAGGTAAACATGTTTGCTTATTGGACAGCTACTGAATACGGGGTTTTTTGCTCTACATAAATATGCTGTTATTATTGTAATCAGCTGAGCTTGTTGTCTGTGTACTGCATTCTCGTGAAGATTCAGATACCCTCTAGAATCTGAAGTCAGGATTAAACACATGTAAAGAAGGGGTCCTAATCGTATGCCTAAATCTGGATTCAGATATAAATGCCATAATTTTAAAGATTGTGGTGTTCCTTCAATTAGCTCTGTTGTTAATGATCAGCACAATTGAAGATTAGATTTCTTCTATTCCATAAAGACTATTTTAATATGGTTTCTGAGGTATTACCTTACAGTAAGGAGATTTAAGATTTTAGTGTATATATATATTGCTTTGTGACCTGTTTGGCTGAAGTAGAATAATTTGTATTATTTTGTCAGATTCAAAGAAACCTTATATTCAGGTGACAGCTACTTTTTATTTTATCAACTTTTTTATTGTCTTAGCTTTTGATGTTTTGCCAGAAGTCACTGATACATTGTCACCAGCATTCAGTGAAACACATGTTGTTCATTTCTAATAATTACCTCACAATTGCACAGCTACTCAGCAGGGAAAATTGCGTCTCAAATTTCTTTTGTAATTAGGCCAGTGCCCCACAGTTGTCTTGTTCTGATGTTGCTTTAGCTTCATCTCTGACTTCCCAAGTGTGTGGTGTAGAATCTTTTAGGATGTTTATCACACTCAGAAGTAGTCGTGCATTTATTTTCAGACTTTGAAAAGCCAGTTTTATTGTCCCTGTGTTAGTTCTCTGACACAGAATATGTTTGAGATTCTCGTTGGTGTTACATTTAAAAATCAATATGTGACAAGGAAGTTTAAGTCAGAGATTTGTATTTAATTTGTAAGACTTTCTCCCTTCTTTCAAAAAACAAGAGTAAGTGGCTTTACAAAAAACTCTTGTGTACCAGGAGCCTTCAAATCTGGAATGGTTATTATTTAAACAGTTAACAGCAGGCTTAGAGGAAGAAGATACTGCACGTCCATGAGCTCTTCTCTTGAAGCATTCTCCCTGAACAGGGAAAGTTCTTTCTCTCCCTCTCTTTTTGTTTTGATGCTGATAAATCATCCATTAGCACCTTCTCAATTATCAGTATAGCAGCCTCTTTAAAATTGTTTTAGAATCTCCCTCACGTATCAAACGATGAATTACTGACAAAAAAATACAATTAACTTGTCATGTTTGCTGCTATTATCTTGCAGCTTCATTTCAAAGGGGACCTTTGTTCATTTTTAAGTAGATGATTGGATGTTTAGTCTAAATGATAGGAAGCGCAGAAAATTCATCCAAGTAGAGATGGAATATTGCAGGTCACCAGAATATCTGATAATTATTTCCCTGTGTTTTAATAGTCCAAATGCAGGACTTCTGGAAAGAATTGTCTGTGTGTGTTGGACAAAGGTCTGTTATTCAGAGATGCAGAGAAAGCGTTGAAAAAACCCCAGAACAAAATACATTGCTTTTTTAAAATCAAAGCATGACATGTATGATGTATTTCTGTATTTCTTTTGTAATGAGAAAGCCTCTATTGAAAAAAATTACTTTTATGAACCATTTGGTTTGGAGAATAACTCATGCTAGGTTTTTTTATGTATATGCATATGTATTTTTACATTTCAACAGACATTAGATCAGCTTCCACTCACCAATCCTGAACACTTTGGGACTCCTGTTATTGGAAAGAAAACAAACAGAGGAAGGAGATCCAATCATATGTAAGTTAAACATCTTGATACCTGTGCTGTGTGTATTCAGTTCTGAAGCTTTCTGTGTGTGTGGAGTTTTATTACTTGTATGTTAGAACTTCTCTTATTCAAAAAAAAACCAGGAGGCTGGATGAAAAATATTGTTAAGCACTCAGATTGAAAGTCAGGTTCATGTGCATTGTTGTGTATAAACATTTCAAGTCTTTCTGTAATCAATATTTAAAATAGCACCAGGTATAGGCAAGAGTTTTTTATTGGTTTTATTAAGTAAAAAAACCAAAAAGTAGCATAACAAGTGGAAATATGATGTTAAACAGTAGTCAGAAACGTCTCTGTAGCAGGCTATTAGTGTTATGAATGTGTTGGACTCAAACTGAAATCGTTACAATGCAGGCTTTGTCCAGCTGATATGAAATCTTTGTACAAGGTACCAGAATCCTCCTGTAGACCTTTGGTTTCTCATTACAGGATCTCTGAGGGTGAACAATATTACAGAATCACAGAATGAGTCAGGTTGGAAGGAACCCTGGTGGGTCATCTGGTCCAACCAACCTCCCTGCTCAGGCAGGGTCGTCCTAGAGCACATGGCACAGGATTGTGTCCAGACAGTTCTTGAATAGCTCTGATGAGGGAAACTCCACAACCTCTCTGTGCAATCTGTTCTACTGCGTGGTCACCCACATGTTAAAAGTTCTTCATATACAGGTGGAGCTTCCTGTGTAACAGTTTCTGCCCATTGCTTCTATTATGGTTTCCAGCAAAGCTTACTGATAGAAAAAACAAGTTCAAGAGTAGTGACTTGATTTCCTAGGTGCCAGAATTGGTGGTTGTGATCTTGATAAACCAGTGTTAAGTAATCCAGTGACTATTTTCTGTTGTTTGTGGGTGGGTTGTGGGATTTGTTTTTTTTCTAATATGTGTGGCGGGGAGTGGGGGTGGGTGGTTTTTTTGTTTGCCCTTGTTTTTTGCTTTGGTTAAAGTTTTTGGGTGGTAGTGGTTTTATGCTTGGGCTAGCCTTTTTCTCTCTTTTGGTAACTTGAAATAGATGTTGCCCTGGGTATGTAGAGGTGCTGTAAGTTTACTCATAAAATTACTGACTTATTACTTTGTAATGTAGTGCATGAAAAAGCTCGCATTACCACAGAGAACATGATTGCAACGTCCTTGGAGTCTGTGACTGGGTCATGTTTTTCTCTGTTTCTCTAACTATACAGGACATTACTATGTCAAAAGCAACACACCTTTATCTTACGATTAATACTGACTTAAAAAGACAGATTGCACAGATATTGGCATAACTGAACTAGGAACTAACCTCTCTAAAATTGTTCTGGCTTTCTCTCTAGTCCTAAACTTCTTTCTCACAAGAGATTAATGAACCCCAGAAAGCAGCGTGAAAGACTTTCATACTCTATTTTAAAAGAAACCACTGTTTAAAAAAAAAAAAAAAAATGGGGGGGTGGAATCCAAGATAGTACTTTTATCAGCACTGGAAACTAAGGTGGGGCAAAGGAAACATAATAAATTACCTTAGACTGTAACATCAGTTGTCTTCTGCTACACCAATGCTAACTGCATTTTTTGTAAATACTGAATTTTGTACTCAAAAGCAGTTACGTGAAAAATGGAAGATAGCTTTTAAAATTATGCTTCCTGTGCTCATTGAACATGCTGTATATTTTCTGAGAATTACCTTCAAAGTGACTAGTAAAAAAAGATCTAGAGAGTCAGGAGTGCTGATTTTTTTTTTATTGTTAATCGGTTGCAGGTAATTTTAGTTGGAGTGGTTTTGTACATTTAGACTCCCCATATGGTTAAAACCAGGTGCAACTTTGTACTTGAACAGTCAAAAGAGTAATCCAGAACCTTTTTAAATCAAAATGTATTTGCACTTTTGCCGATCTACTTACATTCCAACACTATGTTCAGTGGGAAATTGAAGCAGTCATCAAAACGCTTCACTGCACATCTTTAAAGAACTGTTTAAAGATAAATAGACTTCTTTTTCTCCTTGCTATTCATCTTTATAGCTGATGTTTCTTCTTCAGAGATTTGTCCTCTCTCAAAACAGCCTTTTATTTTGTACGGCTGTTGAAGTAAAAGCCTAGAGAGATTAAGAGGGAAAACTGAAACGGTTTAGCTTGATGATGGTACAAAACTACAACTGCAACAGTATTTTTGAACAGTGCTTCTGTAGGGCAGAATGGTCTCACTTGAATGCCCTGACAATGCATTTATCTCCCTCCATGCGGATGCATGGTGGTGTTTTGTTTGGTATTTGCATGTCTTACTAGTAAATATGCATTTCTGAGTTTGCAATGTTTGAATTGTTACTATACTATAGTTATAAACATTTCTATTCATTTTTATGCTAAAACACCTAACAATTAATTCAAGTTTCTATTACTTATGCCTCTTTGACAATTAGCTTTGGATCCTGTAATTATAATATGCAAGTTTTGAATAGTTGACTTTTAAGTCTCTTTCTGTCATTTAGTCCTGAAGAAGAATCTTCATCCTCTTCCAGCGATGAAGATGAAGATGATAGAAAACAAAGTGACGAGTTATTAGGAAAGGTGGTGTGCGTGGACTGCTTCAGTGTGGATAAAAAGAAAGCTTTGTGGTTTCCAGCCTTGGTAAGAGTCTCATCTTTATTATAATTCAGTAAAGCTTTCTTTTGTTTTCTAGGAACTGGAGAAAAGTGTGGGTTTTTTTCATTTTGGTGTTTTTTATTAGAACTTCATATGGTTCTTCAAATTAAACTATATCATAATAGTTACCAAAAATATTATGTATCTAAATATATTTGTTTACAATAAGGGATTGCTAATGTGGCTTTAGTTTTTCCAAACAGCCAGAGCCTGTTGACCTAATTCCAGCTCAGCAGTGTGTTTAATACTATTGAACTAAAATTTCAGGGCTTTTTTCCTAGGCTATTGCATGCCAATTTTCTGAATTACTAAGTTTTATCGAGGAGAAAATATAAAGTACAAAGAGAGGGGAAGTTTATTGATTACACAGACATTATTTTTCAAGGTTCAATATAAACACATTTGATAATAAAATCAGATATTTCTTCTTGGTCACTATGGTAGGTAGTGGAGATTTGACAACACATTTCCTTTAAAATTACACTGTAGCCTTTCAGTACAAACATTTGCTCTCTTCCTTTATTCTGGCTTAAAGAAATTTTTTAATAAATAAAATTCTAATAAAATATCACAGCTAGTCTAGGGATTGCATAGAGACTGACTGACATATTTGGAAATTAATACATTTCTATATGTAGTACCTTCTAGTATCATGCTTTTTATTTTATTATTAATTGTAAATATTTGATTAATTGCTCTCTGGCAACGAAAGATTAACAAGCTTATCTAATTTCAGGAAGACTTGTTCTCTGCTTTTGAAAAGATGCCATACAATAACATTTAACTGTTCTTAGTATGTGCAATAGCTCTCAATTGCAGCTCTCTTCTTGTCACCTGCTGTGTCTTGTAATGCAGTTCAGTGGCTTTCCAGCAGGACTTCTTTTGGGGAAGTAGTTGGAAGAAAATGAGTCACTGAAGTCTTTTTTACAACAAGGGAGAGGGCAGAATGTGCAGCAAGGAGATACCATGTTAATGGCAGATAGCTTTAAGAGAGGTTTTCAGTAATAAGCAAGAAAAATTGAGATGTTTCTTTACTGAAAGCTGTCATCGAGATTGATGCAATATCCTGCCTCCCAGCTGCTCTCAGAAATGGTCAGTGAAACTGGCTTGAGCAGCTTTATGTCAGTCACACTGTTGGGTTTGCCCTTCTGGTCACGCACATCACAGATATCAGTTTCCATGGCAGGCCTGAGCTTGCATGTGACTAGTGTAGTGATGCTCAAGATAGCTTTGGGTCAGACCTTAAAGTGTAACTGAATTGTTGCTTCTGCTCCAAAGTTATATGAAAAATACACAATTATTTCTTTGACTTCCCGATGAAGATTGGAATTAGCTCATTCTTCATGGAAAGCTTCCTGCATGAATGAGAAGCAGTAGGGGGATAAAGTTGAGGGTGAAGCTTGTTAACGCTAAAATAGCTTATCCTAGATTAACTCTTGCTTTAGTAATCAGGTTTATAGCTCTGCATCATATTGGTTTGGAATTTTTTTGTTGGGATTTTTTTTTTTGTTATAATCCCCTCCTCAGCAGCTGTGGCTCTCAGCTCTTTTACCTTGTAAGCAGGTTACCCTACTGTATCAACAAAGTAATCTTATCTTATTACTGATAAATTTTGCATTAGCTTTATATTATGGTAAGTGTAATTACGTGAATAATCAAATGAAAATTGAGGTTTAATATGCTGAAGAATGTGTATCTCAGCAGTACTTCGTTATGTGTACTGATACGCTTTGTGCAAGTTTATTATGTGAAAAGAAGTTAAGGGATTAGTCTAAACCTTTACAGCAAGTAACAATCAAGATTAGTAGTGGAAACTTGAGTACTTTGGATATCAGCCCTATAACCAGCTCTTACAAGTCTAAAACTGTAGAGGTTCTAAATTTGGTATAAATTACTGTTAGGACTCACTGATTGACTATTGACTGATTGTTTTAATCCTTCTTTCATGTTTGGGTTTGGGGTTTTCAGTTTGTTTGTTTGCTTGTTTTTGTTGGTTCTGGGGGGAAGTGGTGAGTACAATGACTAATTGTAATTGTAAAAAGGCCTGACAGTTGTTCCTTATGTCAAAGAGTGTGATTTAGCAAGCTTTATAGCATTGCTTGGTTTTAATGTGTATTTAAAGGCTTTTGGAAGGTGTAGTGAGGAAATCTGCCTACAGCGTTTTCAGAAAATTGAGTTTACATAGGATCATCTCTTTTATCCTCGTATGACACCAGTGGAGTTTGTTTTGCATTCAGGCAAAATTGAGGTGATGTTACTTGATGTTAAGGCACGAAAGGTTTTGATAAGATGTTTTCCAACCTCTGAATGGATTTCTAAGACCTTGATGCTTCTAGAAAACCTATAGCTAAAGCCTGAAGAGTCTTTCTCCATCTTTAAAGAGCTAGGAGTTGGATAATCACTGTCTTTTACCTCAGCATTGCAAACTATTATCCTAAACTTCATTTCAATTAGAAAATTGTAGTTTTGTAAAGTAATTTCTTTGAAGACTGTAGAATGTATTGGATTTTGAAACTTGGGCTGTTAAGTTTTATTTCTCTTGAGAAACATATTTAGCCTGTGCTCTAGCTTATGCTGTCGTATATAGCCTGTGCAAATATGAGCCTGTTTCCAAATCGCTTACCTTCTACAAGGCTATATGGCCCGTGGCCTATGTAAGGAGGGAAAAAAGCTTTTGTCACACAAAAATTTTGTATCTTTGTGTATTTGGTGGAAAATTGGGACTGAAAGGCAACAGTTGATGTAAGAAAAGGTATTTTACCTCGACTAAATTAGGGTTAAAGTAATTTGCTCCTCCCTGGGGTTTTACAGCAGCCAGAATTTTCCTAACTTTCAGGGAACTACACATGTTTTGAGAGAATAGAGATGAGTGATGAAGAGGGTTAATTTTCTGTTCTATAACTCTGGAAATTCAATAGATATATATTTTTAAGATAAATTTCTGACGCTTTTTAATTAAAAAACTGATTTAACAAAACTGAAATAGCTTTTAAATTTGCAAAAAATAATGTTGTCTCAGTGCTAGACTTGATTAGTCTACTTCTTGAGTTATAGAACCTATCATAATATTTGTACTCGAGGCACACTTCTCTCCTAGGTAGATGACTTACAGGTCTTCCATTATAAAATTCCATTTCATAAATCCTGTAAACCTTTGGTTTTGAAACTGTTTGTGATTACATCCTTGCCATTTCTGGAAGTTTTCAGAAGTAGTCTTTTACTCAGGTGGCAGTATTTGTGGAATTTCTTGTCCTTTTAGGATGAGGACTAGAAAAAACTGTAGTGGCATGACAGATACTTACCTTTTGTCTGAATGCTGTTCTTATATCTCTGGCAGCCACTGTCAGTTCCTTCTAGGAAGTGAGCATGAGTTCATGCATTCAGTAATTTCAGGAGGTCATCACTCCTGTGTTTTGAGGGATCTCAGTTGGTCCCATCTTAGGGTTGCTAAAGGGAAATGGGCCCAAAAGCTTTTTGAGTAGCATTGGTGTATACTATTACTCTCTTGTTTTTACCTTTTCTCTCTAAACTTTGCATTTGTAATATCTTGCAGGTGGTTTGTCCAGACTGTAGTGATGATATTGCAGTGAAAAAAGACAATATTCTTGTTCGCTCATTCAAGGATGGCAAATTGTGAGTAGGAATGTAGAGTTTGATAACTGGACTAAATTTATACCAGTCAAGTGAAATGTAGTGTGAGTTGTGTGGGGTAAAGTATTAATAACATCAGTAAGCTCAGCAAACTTCTGCCAAGATTTTCCTAATGTTTAAAAAACTGTTAACGGTAGCTAAATTAGTCTTGAACTTTGTCATTGTTAGTAACGGGGTGCATAAATCTACCTGTCTTAGTTTTAATTTCACTGTCACAATTGTGGCAAACAAAGTAGTATTATGTAACTTTAAGAACAGCCGAAGACTCTTTCCTGCTGTGGTTGGGATAGAGCACTGCTTTTCAGGGATGTGGCCATAAGCTTGTCCAACTACAGAAGAGTGTGGGGGGGTGTGTGCGTGCACGCACGTACACCGCATGCAAGCACAGAAATCCTCTTTCTTGTTTTGAGGTAGTAAGGCATATGTTTATCTCAGTCTAGACGGCAGCAGCATCTTATCACATTCCTTGAAAAGAGCAGCAATACTACTCCAAGTAGGAAAAATAATAGAGAAGTGTGGAAAACCAGACTGTGTGGTGTTTGCAACAGAATAAGAAACTTTGTGTTCTTAAGCTCGTGAAGATAGAATTCTTTTTCTAGGTTTTAGTTTTTATTTTTAAAGTTGCAGTTTGACTTGGTTCAATTTAACAGAATGTTTTGTAGATAGGAAATTGAAACATTAAACTTCATTTAATTACTTATGATGTCTAGGCTGTCCTTTACCATTTGATAGTTTTTCAGCCATCAGTGCACGCCACCAAAGAAACACACATAAGATGTGTGTGCGCTTAAGCACATACCTACCCCCAAGTCCCTGGAGCTGCAGTTCAGATTTGCTTCCTTGGTTATAGCCACAGCAGAAATTAGAAGGTGCTTTGTTCTTTCAATTTGGAAGTCATGAGTTTCATACTGACAATTTATACTAATGCTCACTTATGTTTTAAGCGAGGTAGGGTTTTAAATTAACATTAAATTAATGTGAGATTTTTGTTAGGTGTCATATATTTGGGAGACTCTAGGAACTACCTGTTTGTGGAAGTAGCATGCTTTCTTTAGTGCGCAATTCTAACACTGTAGAATTGTCAAGATATATTCAATATGCTTCTTAGGTGTATTTTTAAGTGTGTTGTAGTCTCAGTGATAGCTCTCTATTATACTGTTAGGAAAATATTGTAACTTTTTTTAACACTTTCTAAATTATCTAGCACTTCTGTGCCAAGAAAAGATGTCCGGGAGATCAGTGAAACTTCACCAAAGCCTGATGCTTTGTTAAAACAAGGTAAAAATAACTTTCTATGAGAAAACACGTGTATGTATTTACTCAGTTACATAAGTTGGTCTAATTTATGGCAGATTCGTTCATGTGTTAAAAATGCTAAAATACAGGATCTTTTCCTATGGAATAGTATGTTGAAGGAAAACACTTCTGAAAAGCTAGAGGAACTTTTTTTAAACAAACAAAATGTAACAAAACCCACAAAAAACAACATGCCTCCCCCCACCTACCACACTTGTTTCACACTTGTGGAGATGTTCTAAACAAAGGATACAATCGTACAGCACATGTTGGCTTTGTAGGTTATTTTAGTATGTATCTGTTTGCTTTAGATCTTCATAGAATTATTCTCACAATAGTACCGTAATAGTTGCAAGTAAGTTGCCTTTATGGACTGTCAAGAATCTGGAATTGTGAATTAATTTGAAAGTTTAAGTTTGTGTGATGAAACTCTTAGAATTAGCTTTGGCTTGTTTATTCCTCCCTGTCCTCCCTGTTTGATACATATAAACCACAGTGTAAACCTGTTGGATAGGGGTTTTCTCAATTAAATATTCATACACGTCCTCCTGTGCAGAAGATCCTTATTTGTGTCTGTAGGCACTTACATGGTAATAATACTAGTAATAGCTTTGAATGGCTTGATGTGCAGAGAGCACTAGGCCAGTTTAACTGGGTAAGACAAGTAAGGATGGACAACAGGGAGTGGTTGTTGAGGTTCTTTGAATTTTGGGGTGGAATTGTTAATTAGCAGTGTTTCCTTCTTCTCCCCTTCCCCCTCACCACTGGCTACTGTTTTTTTATTAAAATAATGTGGTCAAACTGATACTTCCTGCAGTGTTAACAAGTGCTGGTCCTTTTACAGCTTTTGACCAAGCCCTTGAATTCCGTAAAAACAGAACTGTTCCTAATAACTGGAAAACAGAATTGAAAGAAGACAGCTCCAGCAGTGAAGCTGAAGAAGAGGAAGAGGATGAAAAAGAAAAAGAGGATAACAGCAGTGAGGAAGAGGCAAGTGAAGTTAAAGGGCACAGCTGATCAAAATTAGCAAGGCTATTATGTTTAAGTAGGCCTTTTTAACATTAGGGAACATTTAACATGTTAACATAGGCATTGTTGAGTGCCTCTCTCTTATCCTGGTCTACTGAAGAATTGCTTCACTGCAAGCTATCTTTCTGGCTACCCTCATGTAAAGAAGCAAGAGCTTTCAATCAAGGCATTAGCCCATGCACTCCATTTCTACCTTTCTGCTCTTTTGGTGTTCTGTAAGTAAGAAGTCCTACCTCATGCTTGGTTTTTAATTATCTGTTATTTCCTCCCAGCCTTATGTCTAGAAAAAAAGCAGCTGAGAGGCTGAAAGAGAGGCTTTTGAATGTTTTAATTCCTCTGTCTTCTTGTGGTACTCAGAAATCTTTATCTGCCCATAATCACTTGTTCTCTAATTTGTTAAGTAAAGGCCAGTAATTTAGCAGACTTCATAACCCATTGATAGTGGGATTGTAAAGTTAAAACTGAATTGGTCTGGGTCTTTAATGAAATTAGGGTCCTTCTCTCAATACATCCTCCCTGGAGATTACAGCTCTGGCATACCAGAAGATGGTATTCCATCTTTTACTCATTCATTTCTTCAAGATTTACTGAGAGATTGCAAAGGTGTGAAGTTGTGACTTTGCCACTTCTCCATGCTGATAATTTCATTCTGCCTCTTCTTTAAACTCAGAACAGATTATCCAGCCCTGAAGAAAAGTTATAAAGCCCAGTTTGAAAGGGGCTGTGCTCTGCATAGTATTTTGAGAAGGAAGTAGTTCTTCCTTGGGGTCAGTACAATTCCTGAACTTTTATAGTAGGTTCATGTTCAGCTATGGCCATGATAAATGTAGATAGGTTGGTACCTATGCAGGGTAATGCATGATCTTTATGTAGTGACCATTCCCTCTCTGCCTTAGGTGAAAAATATGGAGCCATTAGCTACAGCGTTTGTAAATATTTGACCTTGTACCCTTTATACCCCATCTCTTGAGGAGCTTGAGCTTCTCTTAGTTACATGTTATGTTGTTTGAGCTAGTCTTTCCATGTGCTAGACATAAAGATTTCATCTTGGGCCAACGTTTTGATATTTACTGTGAGATCTCTTGTGATAATTTCTTTTCCAGTATCCAGTGATTTCAGTCACCTGTTGGACTAGGAGGCTTCTAAAACAGAGACAATACGGTTTTTTCTTCCCACCCCCTCCTCGCTTCTGTTTTTCTTCTCTTTCCTCAGTGGTCAGTGGCATGTGTGCCTTCTCTCCACTCATCTTTGAGCAATTTCTGCAGACTTCTCCCTTTATTTTCGTTTGTGCCTGTAACTTCCTGGTTATCAAGCAGCATCTCTTTTCAAACAGGACCTGTGGGCCTGTTCTTGGGACTTTGTTACTGATTGCAGGCTGTTCTAGTGTTTTCCAGGACCTGAAAAATTCTCACTGGTGACCCTCAGGCCATCCATGTGGCCCTACTATCTATGAACCAGAACAAAACAATACAAAAACCCCAAGCTCTTAGATATGTCACCACAGACTTTAAATATAGATACTCCTACCTTACGTATGTAAGAGATCTGTGTATCTATAAGATTCCGTGGAAGCATGTCTCATGTATCTGTAGAGGTTCTTCTATTTAGATAGGAGTTGACATGAAAATCCTCTGTACTTCTCTCAGTAGGAGTTGCCTTTTTTTTTTTTCAAATGAAAGAGACTGGAAAATGTCCTTCCTTTCCTTTCTGAAATCTGCTGGTAGATAAAAGAGTTGTCAAAGACCCTCTTTTCTAGTGCTGGGCTATAATACTGTGCAAATTTTGTGTTTCAGAAAGCATGTTGCTGTTTTACTGGGTTTCGCTATCCTACATAAGAGCCACTTTCTTTTACCTTTGTGACATGGTCAGATACATTAGAGACTGCAGAGTGACCTGCTAGAAGTCTCATTGTCTAACTTGAAAATAAGTAAATATGACAGTGTGACATGCCTGCTTCGAACCATTATCAAGGAAACCTTGTTGTCTAACTTCCTGATTAAGACATTCTGTGTATTTTCAAAGATTATTATTAACAGATATTATTGGTAGGGTATAATACATACTGATTCTGTAGACACACTGAGAAAAGCATTAAATGCTTTTCACAGAGGTATGCAGGGTCTTAAGCTTCCCCTTAGCAGACTTTCTCAAAAAGTTGCTGTATTCTTTATTGGGAAAATTAATGAGTATTATTCACTTGCTGTTCTGGCACGTCTGAGGATTATCAGGCATTGGATTTTATAGTGAGAAAAGAGTGTCAGTGTTTTATTCATCCTCTTCATCACCTTCATCTCAGTTCCCCATATATTTAGAAAGCATACATTCCTTCTAGAAAACTTTTTTGGGTTTTCTGCAGGTTTTGTTCAGTGACACCCCCCACCCCTCCCCTAAATGCTCTGTGGGACTATTTTCTTATGACAAGTTTTTTTCTTGTTGTTAAAGAATATGGGTATCCCAGATAGCTGCTCATGATCCAGCAGATGCTGGTAAAAGTCCTTTCCCAGAACCTGCTATTAAAACAAACAAAAAGGATACAGTTTTGGTGTTTGATTCCACTCAAGTTATTTGTTCTTAATGGCCTGTGGAATATGAATGTTCTTAACCAAACTTTTATCTGCACTACATGCAGAGCTGCAGCATCAGCTCCTACCTCTTGGTGAAGAATTGCTAGATATGCCTGATTTCTGGTGCCCCTACCCAATGAGGATGATATCTAGTATACTGGTTACAGTTCTCTACCCAGCCTGTCCTTCTTGCGCATTGAAGCAGCCTGCTCTGAGCTCTGCGGGTATACTGAGTATCAGATATTCATCACAGGATGCACCTTGCAGAATCTTTCCATTTTCATTGCCTTTGCAAGATTGGGAAATATTTTCATTGTGTTTGTGTTGATAATTATACCTAAAGGACAACTGTTTCAGCATATTGTGAATACTGGTTCTTAATTTTCTGCCTATTTGCTCAGATCTGTCATCCAAGTGCATTTAGTGGAGAAGAGAAAGCATAAAATAAGGAAAAAACGCCTACTCCTGTACTATGACTATTAGTCACAGCATTTCCTGACCTTGTTTTCAGCCATCCATCTCTTTATTAAATAGCTTCAGTAAATGTCTGGGGTTTGTTTTTGTTTGTGTGTGTGTGTTTTTCCCAGTTCTGTTTAGTAATGATATTCTGCTGATTTCTCAACTGTCATGGTATTACTTTAAAGGCAATGTCTTTTGTCCCCTTGCTTCAGGGTAGGTGAAGCTTTAATATTTAGTACAAGGAGACTATTGAAGAATGGAGATGATAAACAGGGAATGAAAATACACTAAGGAAAAATAATTTATTTTAGGTTGCTGAATAGCTAGTTTTTTTGGAAACATTACAGCTAGTATTAAAAATTAATCATCTCATATTTGGCATATTGTTTTGAAGTAGCCCAGTCATCAGAATTCCTTAAGAATTTGATTATATTAATATCATTTTGCTGCATCTTGTGGCAAGTCCCATTTCCTAAGGAAATTAAGAGGTGTTACAAAATAAACCATAGTGCTTTGTTTTGAAACTCCACTGTTGATTAATCTAAGTAAATCTAATACAAACGTTCTTTAGTGCAATGAACTGAACTTTCAAAATATCTATTGTTATTTCGGTTCTGCACTGATGCTGCTCACCACGTGTTCAGCTGGTGCCCCATGGCAGTACGCGTGCAGTGCCATTGCCTGTGGTTTGCCAGCACAGTGGATTAGAACTCCTAAGAAAAAGTGCGAGCACCATTTTCTCTTTCTCTTCATCTCTGGAAGTGTCTAGTCTATCCAGGAATCAAGGAGTCACTTAACTGCAGTAGAAATAGAACTGAGGTTTCTGATACAATCTCTTAATTGTTCATAGTGCTGTCTCCCAGACTCCCTGCATAAATGGACAAAATTGAGAACGCATCCTGATTTGTGGTATCACTTATACTTCAGTGATCAATCAAAAATCCAATTTCAATGTATGTTTACAGTCAATGTTTTATATATTTTGAAACACTGTTTGTATTTTATAAAATGTACTTTCACCTGGCATAGCACTGAGAGCATCTGTCTCTTATCCTGTTGCTGACCACAGTAAAACAAACTTAAACACCTGAATCTAAATTATCCCTGCGGTACATTTCTTAGTGACAGACTGTACAAATGGTGATAATTTTCTTGTCTGCATTGCTTTAAACAGGAGGAAATAGAACCATTTCCTGAAGAACGAGAGAACTTTCTTCAGCAGTTGTACAAGTTCATGGAAGACAGAGGTAGGCATTTTAATTAGCAGTACTTTAAAAATTGAATCTGTAAACTAGTAGTGCTTTGCAGTACAGTTTTAGAAAGAGGGAGACTGTATTCAGCCCTTCTAACTTCCCTATGATTTAGAAGATGAGACTGTCACTTGGTTCATCTCCTAAAATACAGTGCCTTATTTTTGCTTTCAGAAAAACGTGGATGAGAATATTATATTTTGCATATCCTATAATATTTTGCACATCTTACTATATTTTCTCCTGTGTACTTATGGTCTGTATAACCAAACATTTAATCTCCCTAATCATATTAATTTATATGCTCAGTTTAATAAACTTGAAATTTTTAAATAAAATAAAATTTAATGACACACCCACACACACTTTTCAGATAATGGGAAAAAGCATTTACTTTGCACTAATTTTCTTGTGGGAATCCTGATCACTTAAATGCATGAGCATCATCTGTAAAGTAGATTGAAATGCTTTTAAAAGCCAGTGCCATTCACTGTATTAAATCTTTATCAGGTATTTATACACTGCAAGAAAAGTATAGAGTCTGTTGGCAGGGATGAGGGTATTTGTATTTAAATTGCTATTATAACTAGTTAAAGTAGCATCTTTTTTAATGCCATGTGAAGATGAGGGTTTGTTGGTTGGTTGGTTGTTTTGTTTTGTGTTTGGGTTTTTTTGTGTGTGTGTGTTTTTTTTTTTTTTTTTGTAATTGCAGTGAAAGAACTATACTGGTATTTTTAGATGTAAATGTTCTGGTGGGTGAAATAAAACTAAGTATAATACAGGTAGCAAGAAAAGTTGCATCATTTCTGCATGTTCAGTAATAAATGGAAGAATGCATATATATGTATTAAGTAACATAACTCATTTTCTCTGTAGTTCAGTAATTAAAACTCTTTGAGTTTTAGTTTCATGAAGTGAGAGTACCAGATGCATGAGGTGGGGTTTGCAATACTCTGTTTAATAGTGTAGTAGTGCATATAATGTGAATTTCAAGTTATTCTGAAAAAAAAACCCAACAAACTTCAAAACACCGTAATAACTGTCTTTGTTCCCAGGGACTCCTATTAACAAGCGACCTGTATTAGGATATAGAAATTTGAATCTCTTCAAATTGTTCAGACTTGTACACAAGCTTGGAGGATTTGATAATGTGAGTATTAGTATGATGAGTATTTCAGAGCCATAAAATCTGCGGATGCTGTTTATTATTGTGAAGTAATTAATTGTTTATTATTCTGGGAAGTAGTGATAGAGAAGAACACAGGAGCTCCTCTTACATAGGAGCTTCAGTTGTATGAAAGTTGAATAGCGTGTCTATGTAAGACACCCTGTGGCTCTATAAAAACCATGCTTTAACATGAATGACAAACTAGTTGTATTCTAAATAAATTACACATCTACCCAGCATGTTTTATTATTGCTGCATAAAATCAGCCAGCATGTGTGTTTTTGTAATACCTTCATCTGACAAATAGTTCCTGAAATCTTACCTCAAAGTGAAAGGATTCACTGCTCAATAAAATCTCAAAGACAAATAATTCAGTTTAAGGTCTGTTGTGAGGCCCTTTCTGTTTATTCTGCCCGGTATATAGAAGAATGTTCTGATTGGGATTGGTGGGATTGAAACATTTGGAATTCATGGCCAAGCAGATTCTGTTAGTACTTTGAACTGCTTCCCGTAAATTTAGCCTGTCAGTTGAGGAGGTATGTTTGTGCAGTGACACCTTTCTGATATACAGGAGAGTACTTGGGTATTGCAGTACATCTGCTCTACCTTCACAAATGGCTAGAAATGAGCATATCACACTGTCAAGGAACTTTGTCACCAAAGGGTATATTAAGGATGTAATGCAAGGCTGGTAGCCACTGTTTCTGGTGCAGTACTGGCAGGGATAAGTATTGTTAATGCTTTGAATGATTTTTTTTTCTTTCCAATTTAATTAAAATTCTAGCCCTGATAGTTAAGAATTACTTTAAACATAGAACAAAAATGATGTACTGATTTTTCCAATCTTTGTATTTTCTTTGTTTTATTGCCACCTGGAGAGGAAAGCCTGCTGTGGCTTATTGCAATGCTAAATTGCTTGAAGTAATTACATTAGACTACAGCTTGCATTACAGTGAAATACTGTGTGATAAATAGTAATTTTATAGATCAAAGGAAATTACTTATGTTTATTTTCCAAAGTTATAAACTTTGTCAACTTAGTCTTGTGTGTCAGTGAGTTAATTCAAAAACAATTGCTTCATTTTCTTTAACAGATTGAAAGTGGAGCAGTGTGGAAGCAAGTTTATCAAGATCTTGGAATCCCTGTATTGAATTCAGCTGCGGGATATAATGTTAAATGTGCATACAGAAAGTAAGTAATAAAGCTATGAACTTTGTGCTAAAACCAGCACTGGAATGAACTGAAGTGATCCTGTGCTAGTGGTAGTATACATAAAGTTCATAAATTTTTGGTTACAGTATGGTTTTTTAGGTGTTAAACATATAGTTCATGTTTAGCTTCTCTAGGTAGCATGTTCCTTCTTGAATAAAACTTGCTTACCCCAGGCAATTTTTTCTTTCAGATATCTCTATGGTTTTGAAGAGTACTGTACATCAGCTAACATTGAATTTCAAATGGCACTGCCAGAGAAAGTGACGAACAAGCCTTGTAAAGACTGTGAAAAAGAAAAAGAGTTGAAGATGCGCGAAGAACCAGAGCAGGATGCAAAAGATACAAAAGCGGACAAAGATGAGCGCAAGCAGGAGGAAGTAGCAGTAGTACAACAAGAAGAAAAAAAGTTAGCTGAGAATGATAATGAAAGTAAAGAAAATGATAAGCCCTCAGTTCTGGTAATATATTCTAAAGTTCATGTTATGTCCTGCTTATAAAGTCAGCTGGTGTGTAATCACCATGAATTACTGTAAAGATTGAAATCTCTGTAATGGATTTAAAAATAAGACAAAAACTTGCTGTAAACCTAATTCAGAACAACACATTTGAGCTATATTTATCCCTAGGTGTCTGTTTTAGGGTGATCATTGTGTCTGACTAGTTATGAAGCACCTCTAATATTCCACTTGTTGGGGATCTCGCAGGTTAAATGGAGACTAATTAGTGTGCGGCTTTATCTGGGTAGTGCATACTCACAACTAAACTGCAGTGCTGATACTTTTATTGTGCATTTAGCTGTGCTTTTAAGCCCTCATAAATTTTGATTTTAACTCAGTGTTCCAGTGAAACCAGTGAAGCTGTACAAAAACCTGGGCCATATGATGTACGCACGGTCTAATGTAGTTCAGTGGTCCAGAGAGATGAATGTTTATAGCTTTTCAAAATCCAGTGTTGACTTAGTGGCTTTAGCAAAGCAAGTTCAGGGCAATAAGCTCATGTGCTGCACTGTACAGGCCTAGCAGTTGCTGTGGAACCAGTGTAGCTCCCAAAGTCAGTGTGCAACACAATTGTAATGCTTCTGCATAGAAATGGCAGCCAGCTGTACACTGGTATTCTCCAGGGTGAATGCCAGATGGGCCAGTACTGGTATCTCCGCAGCCCAACTGAAAACATACTTTGTGGAGTGTTTCTCTTGGGGATTGCTTTACGGTCCAGGTCTAAGAGCTGCATGCCTGTATCATTGTGACAGAACGAGCTAGGAGACTGGCTTTGAAGTTTGTTAGGTTTAGCTTAAGATTTTCAGAAGGAAAAGCAGCAGAGGTGCCGTGATTTTAGGCCAAGTCCCAGACTCTAGGGGTATTTTTGATCTTACAGCTTTGGTGTGTTTTGTCTGCCTTCTCTTAAGTCCTGTGTTTTCACCTAATGAGTTAACTAAAGATTTTGTTATCCTAGGGAAACAAAAAAAATTTGCCAGATTCTGTGTATACTCAGCCTGATCAAGAAAAGGACTTAAATGTAATCAAAACTGAAGATGAAACCAAACTGGAAGATAAAGAGGAGGAGAAGATTAAAGAAATTGAAAATCCCACAGTAAATGCAGATGCTGAAGAAAAAGAAAAATCAGGGTAAGTTACACTGTTTCTAATCTGATACAACATCTGATATGTGTTCATTAAATTTCACTCTTGTAATTTGAACTTCAAATCAGACATGCTGTTCTTAGACTTGTGTCTTCCAGAGTGCTTGTAGCTTCATCATGGTTAAACCCATTAAAGTTCATGGATATTTTCTTTTTTTAAAAAAGATGGCAGCTTAAGTTTTACAGAGTCCAGGCCTAAATATTTATAAGCTGAGTGAGAAAAAAACATATAAAGCTTAAGTGACTATGATTTAAGACAAAAATATTGCAGTCATTGCCAGTAGTATTTTTCTACGTATTTTTTTTTCAAGTATATCACAAACTTGTGGTTTCCAGCTTTTGCTGTTGTAAGACAGGAGAAGATGAAAGTACTTTGCATTACTCAATTAGCACCTTTGCCATTGAGTAGGCATAATACTGGCTGGAGTCTCTTTTGTGAAGTCCTTCACACAGGTGTTTTGAAAGTAGGAGATTGAAATAATAAAAATGCTCAGAGCCATCATATCAGTGAATGTGTGCAGGCGATCTCTCCTTTCCTTTATGGAATAGCAGGTTTTCTTGTTTCAGTGCAGGAAAACCCCACAAGTGATATTCAGCAGCCACATAAACACACAAAAATAAAAGCTGAATATAGTCCTCGTTAATCTGCATTGTGTTTGCAAGTTGTATTCTTGCAATTAGAGCCCTCATACAGTATGATTTCAAGTGTTAAGAACACAAAAACTGCCCTTGGAGGTCAGATCAAATATCTCTTTTAATAGGAAATTTGTCTTCAAGAAAAAACAGTAACAAGTGCTTAAGGGAAAAGCTGTTATAAGAGGGAAAGCGTATAATGACACCTCCTTACGCTTTCACAGTAATCTGTGTTTCAGGGATGTGTTGGTTTTTGTTGAGGTTTTTTTATAGTTAATACCAGATGTTGCCTGACCACTAATTCCCTTGTTCATTCCAGCAATTTGCTGTTTAGTAGATCAGCTGTCTTAATCTTCTGTCTTAATATCATTAACTCTTAATGCTTTCTCTGGAGCATTCAGAGTTGTGGCAGAATGTTGTAGTTCAGTACATTGATTTTTGATTGATTGGTAATGGTTCTTTTTTGTTTTATTAAGGGTTTTGATTTTCATAACCAATTCTGGAATGATCCTTTTGTAAAATATTTTTGTCTTCCTAAATATTTTCGGTGAGATTTGGTTGGCAATATCTGTAACTCAGAAATGCAGAATACAGAAAAATCAAGTTTACCTGAACTCAGTTACTAAACCTTTTCTCTATGGGTGTGATTTCATTTGTACTATGTACACTTTTCTTTTTTAAAGACTAATTGCTGGACCTTGTTGCCTTTGCTATTTTTAAGGTGAACTTGGTAAATTGGTACTGTAGCAGATTTCTGAAATTTTCATCATTATTAAAGACTAATTTTACAGTGCTACTTTCAAAATATTGAGCTTAATAGATGGAAAACTTTGCACTGATTACAGAACAGCAATTTTTAAAGTTCCCTAAATTGTGTGTTTGTATGTGTGTATGTCTGTGATGCTAATTTATGATTATTTATAGACTTGGAAAGTCTAGTGGCTTAATCCTTACCATGCTGCTGTAGTAAATGGTATATAAAAGTTTAGACGCTGCATTTACTTTTCAGTATTCCTTTATTTTTTGATGGGATTTTTTTTTTATTTTTTATTTTTTTAATTTTTTTTTAGTTCAGTGGGGGCTTATATCTTGATTCATGTCAAATTGCCTTATTTATGACAACAAAAAAAGTTATGAGTTTTCCTAGTTTTTTATTTATGAAAACAGTGAAAATCTGTAGCAAATGCTATTTCCTCTTAATTTTTCTGAATTCACCTGATGGTAATTTGAACTCTTTTCCCTCTGCTCCTCTTTACTCATTCAGTGAAAAACTCTTTCAACTATTATTTTGCTGTTATGAAACTTGAAAGATTGTAACAAATTGGTTAGAATAGAAAGCATAACTCGAAAAAGAGATGTAGGTGGTGATGTGGTCATTGCTGTGAGTTATGTTATGTCTCAAGGAATAATATAAATTACAAAACTGAAACATTTATAGGAGTTAATTGTAAGTATTTTTTAAGCAGCAGTACTGCAAAAGCGGTCAGCATGATTACTCTTACCTTCTTCTGTCAGAGATTGATAGGAAGTACAAAATGCACTTGTATCAGCTTTAAAGAGCTTTTAAAAGTGTCACTGTCATCCTAACTGCTAAACAATGTTTTTAGCATTTGTACCATGACATTCTAAAGGAATTCTGTGGGGCATTGTATTAGACACTGTGCTCTCCTGTACCCAACTTTATGTATTGGAAGTGACAAAGGTTTTATGGAGGGGGAAATACTGTGGTTGGAGTTCTTTGTAGAAGTGAAATGCAAAATGAAAATAGGTATTTTTGTAGGTGGAAAACTAATAACACACACCGATACCCAAAATGTAATCAAAATAGGTCAGTGTGGACTGAAATTTTGTTGGTGTTTTTAAAATGTGTTCCTGGAACTTTTTTTAAGTTATGGACCGTCTATCATTCACAGTCCTTATCAACTAGCCAAGCAAATGAAATCTAATGTTGCATAAGGCAAATCTGTAGAGTTTGCTGTTTGCATTTGTGTCTATAGTACCTTGGGCATCCTCACAGAGCTTATTTGTCTATAGACACAAGAAACCACAAGGAAAGAATAACTTCTGGGTTTCTTCTTGATGACTTTCTTTTGGAAGGACTGGATGTAATTCCCAGCTTCCAGATCTCAGGAAATACTACTGGAAGCTAGAGTTGTTTATAGGTTTTGTTTCTCTGTGCAATCCCATGTGTCTCAACCTTTTGAGATTGATACCAGTTGAATCCAATGGTCCCCTCTGCACAAACTTTACAATATGATGAAGAGGAGGAAAGGCTGAACTTTCTCTTCCTTTATCCCTCAGAGTGCCTGTTCCTACTCTGCTTGTGCATCTGTGAACACTGAAAATAGAGATTCAAAGGCAGCTTGCCCTTTATTCTGTACATGCTTTTCTTGTTTGCATTTTGGTTTGGTTTTTTGGGGGTTTTTTGTGTTTTTTTGTTTTTTGGTTTTTTTTCCCCCTGTGGCTACTGTAAGATACCTGTGCTAGACACAGATTGTGCATTAAAAAAAATTTTTAAAAAAGGCCAGTAACACGTTACCTTTTGTGGGTCTTTGCAAATCCATCTTTTTGCATAACATACAAAAAGGGACTCATACTTGGCCAATGAATAAACACAAAAGTTAAAGATCCTCTATCTTTATTCAAGACTTCTGAAGTTCCTGTGAACTTCATGCTGTGGAAGCAAAGGTGTTCAAATGTGACATTGCTGCACTTGTGTGTGCACTTGCAAATGTGCATTGGTGCACTTTTTCCTTTGTAGCATCTAATATTAATTGTTAACTATTTAAACACCAGAGTCAAGGTCAACAAATTGAGAACCGAGAGTTTTTTCTACACTATGAACAATGTAGTGCTGTGTTTGAATGTGTTCCAAAGAGACTGAGTCCAGGAGCCTAGTGGAGTTTTTAGAAGGTGTGACTTTTTTAGTACAGGCTTATAAAATAAAAGCTAGATCTTTAAAAATTTCATAGTAGGTACAGTATGGGAACTGAAGTGTAGTTTAATTGCTGTCTAACCAATATTAGGAAGAAAATCTTTTTCCCAGATAATTTATTCAGCTCCAAGTTTTTATTTGTTCAATTTGGGTTTGGAGTTTTTGTTGAAATTTTCTTTGGTTGGCTTTGTGCTTTGTTTTGTTTTTAACACTTTGCTCCAAAGCACCTGGGGCAGACCACTGTCAAGAAGTTTATACTGAACTGAAAGATTAAATGCTGACAATCTGGGTAATTTTTGCTCTTGAACAAAAATTTGCATCAGAGTTATATGTAGTCAGACTTAGTACTTTTGTTAGATGGCAAACAGCTTTCTTGTGTTCTCCTTCTTTTGGTTGAGGTGCTGTCTTAACCCTAACACCAGAAGGGGCTGCCTTCTCTGGATGGCTCTGGATGCTTTTTCTCACCAGACTCATTTTCAGTACTCACAAATAGTTCTGCCGTGGTCTTAGGAAACTTTGAATTTGTTTATTTTTTCTTGAAAACTCCCTACTTTTTTATTTCCTCCAAGGAATGCATAAACAAACATTCTTTAGAAACCCAGACGCTTCTGGTTGTCTCACACTGATGGTTTAAGTCTTCGTGGTGTGGTTTTGTGGGAATTGGTACTGTCATATTTTGACAGTATCGAAAGGCGAAAATGATAAATTTCTTTGGCTTAAAGTCTTGAATAGAGTTAAACCATTCATTCACATGCAAGGGAAAAATCTTAATCTTAGAGTTGTTTATATGCATCTTTACATGCACTAATAGCATTTCCCCTCCTATAAACAGTAGGAGGGAGCTAGGAGTAATAAAAGCAGTAATTGAGAAGTAAGTAAAGATGGGCATTGTTTCACGTGAAGGATTTTACTAAGGTTTATTTCCCTTGTAGGGTAAGGGGACTACCTGCTGTGCCTGTGCTGGTGATGGCTTCTGTTCGTACAAGAGTTAAATTTTCTGGAAACACTTACTGGGGATTTTCAGAAAGCAATTTACAGCAGGATTATGTAATAGTCAGAAGCCCCATTTCACATATGGGAGATAAAAGATTGTTACAGGCAATGTTTTCTTCAGTTCCTTGTCTGTTTAAATGACATATCAGAGCTTTATGGTGGTGAATCTGAAACAGTAGGTGAATCTGAAAAAGGTTAAAATGTTTTGGAGTGAAGGAGATTTCGTACAGAAGGCATATCTTACAGCTCCTGGATTAGTTAGGAACTATTTATTGAGATAGTTCCAGTCTGATTTAGGTTCATGTGGAACTGGGAGAAGGGACAGCAACATCTCATGTTCATTGCATGTGTGGTGTGAACATCTGCTCAGAATTTTAGATTATTGATGCGTATGAAAAAAAAAAGCTTCTAAGAACCATGCTTAGTTTCATTTATAGTAACATATTTCTATGCTCTTATATGTAGTATGTGTTCTATTTATGTATTTCAGCTGTCTTTGTATTAGGAAGTTTTTGTATAGTCATGTTTTCAGAAACAGTCTAATTGTTTTCTTTTTCTAAATATGGAATACACACTGATAACAAACATACACAGTGATTGCTTTTGATGCAGCAATAAGCTGCAAATGACACAGTACTGAAGTGTAGAGTGGCAGTGTAAATGTGCCAGTCCCCTGTGTGGAATGGAAGGGAGGCATCTTTGATATGGAAAAAGTGGTTCTGCCACAATGTTTTACATTGCTTAAGGTCACTGTGAAGGCTATTAACCATGGTCTCAGCTCTCTCTGAGACTTATGTGTGTGGGATCAGTCCTTAAACATTCATCAAATACTAGATGTTTCCAAGCTGAATGTGAACCAGTGCTGTAAAAATAGAAAGGGCTGTACTCTTTAGCCAGACTTTGGAACCATCCATTATCCTTTTGAGGAATGTTTCAAAATACTTAGCTGAATGATAAGAAGCAATAACATGAGGCCCTTTCATCTGTGTTCTCCACAGCAGCAGAGGAATGTGCTGGGTACCGAGTACACGCTTGCATGGCTGAAGTGTGCTGTACTACACTCAGATAGGATTCGAATCGTTAGTGCCTCTCCCCTTGTCTCAAGACAAGGGACCATAACTGCACTTACTCAGTTTTTCTGTACGTGTAGACAGAAGTCCTTGGAGCTTTTATTTTCAGACTTCCTTTGTCGCTTCAGAGGTGGTGTGGTTTAACCCAGCTGGCAACTATGTACCATGCAACCATGAGCACTTCCCCCCTCACCCCAGTGCATCCAAAACAGAGCAGTGTACTAGCTACTAATGAAAAATGAACTATATCCCAGCCAAAACCAGGACAAGAGGGAAGACAAATACTGATGGATTTTGGGGTGTTTTGTTATTTTGTGTAATTAAAGATGAGATTCTACTGTCATGACATAAGACAGGTCTTAATGACCTCTCTGCCTTGAACTTAAGGTCACCTTTAATACATCTAGGATTGAGAATGTCAGATTATGGAAGAGACTGAACATCTTTTAGCTCTGTATTATGTGAAGTAGAGGTTAAATTATACTCTAGGATGAGAAAAAGGAAAAAAAAAATAAGAGGGAAACAAAAATAGAAGCTAATTGCTAAACTTGAAGTGTCAATTACGTTAGAGTTTATTTCTGCTAGTGGTTCAATTAACTGTAATGACTTAATTGAACCAATAATTGAAATAATCTTGCTTCCTCAAGTTTTAGAATAACCCCTGGAAAAAAAATAATCTTGCATCTATCTCACCTGTAATCATGCCATCTCACCTGCTGTGTGTGCCAGTTTGGTGTGTCAAGGAAAGTGTTTTGGAGTAGGGTTAGGTTTGCTGCAAGACAGGGATCCTGGGAGGCAGATGTAACATTCCAAATCACACTCTGTCTCATGGACTTCACCCGGGCTTTGTGACAGGTCTGTGTTCAGTGCCAGAGCAAGTGGATTGAAAGAAGTTTGCATGATACTGCAGTTCCTTTAGTGGTGTAATAGCATGCACCGTTTCACCTATTAATAACACCTGTTTGTTGATACACTTAATTTGGGGATTGTTGGTGCTAAATCTTTATATTGACTGATAATTACCTGCCATCTGTGTGGTTTTAGCATTTTAGTGATTTCACAATGTCCTTTGGAACTAATGATAAGCAACATTTGTATGATCTAAACATTTTAAGTTTTACTTTATTAACAAATAATTTTGTATTTTAATTCATTATTTCCTGCTTCTGAAAGTTTATGTTCCTAGTCTTCGTGAGATGGAGTGGGGTTATTGTTTTTAGTCTGTGGTTGTAATTTGAAATGCTTTTGAGTCCTGATAAGCTTTCTGATACTTTGGATTCTGGAACACAGTTACACTTGTATTACTGTGTCTCCTCTAGAGTGTGCATGCACCTGTGCTGCTTCCTTGTTTCATCAGCTGCTGCTTAGCTTATTAAAAGTGTTGCAGCTTTGTGGTAAATATTGCTTGGTGCTGGTTGTAAGTTGACAATTATTGTTTGCTGCCAAGAGGCTTGTTGGGTTTTGGTGGGTTTTTTTGCTTGTTTTTAAAAAATATTATTACTGTTGTTTGGTCTTTTGTTTGTTGGAGGGTAGAGGGTGGTGGTTTCCGTTTTTCCCCATGCCCTGCCTGGGATTTTGACTAAAGAGCGTTACAGAAAATCCAGTGTTCTCATGGACTAATGAGGTTCTTACTGCACATGCTGGATGGCTACAATCATAATTTTCTCTTACAAACCTCTGTTTCAAGGCAGTCATGGCTTCTCCTTCATCTGCACTGCCAAGTTTGAGCTATTTATGGCTTTCTAAGCCAATATCTTTCCTTCCCTGCAAACATTGGTACATGTTCTCAGGTTTTGTGTTGGGTTTTTTGTTGTTGTTTTTTTGGGTTGATTTTGTTTGTTTGTTTCAAGAGCTCTATGAGTGCATCAGTTTTTTCTGCTCCAAAGTCATGAATGTTCTTTGCTTTTGTTTGGTTTCCTAAAATCTCCAGGTTATGATTGCTAACCAAGTCATTCCTCAGAACACTTTTTAATTGCAGCCATCTCTGCTTCCATTTTGCTTTTGCTTCCTGATATGCCCTCCACCTATGTACAGCCTGCTGTTCACATCTATTTGACCATCCAAGTTATTCAACGTCGCAGTGTTGCTTCCATCTCTTCCAGATGGTACCAGTTTCTGGTATTGTCATGGAGTCTTTGTAGGATATCTTTTGGGACACCAAGAAACCTACAGGGTCATTAAGATGAGAGAGGCTCCAAATTTGTCCAGCTTCCGAAGAGCCACTGGCACCATAATTGCAAGTGTTTGGAAAATCCTGACTCTCCCTTGTAGGCATGCTTTTCTTTGCAGACATCATTCAAGGATTGTGCCCCTAGTTCTTGGAGAAAAAAGAATTGGCAAATTTGGTTCATTGCAGTTTGGGAAAGTCTGCGTAGTAATGGGAAATCACAAGCACGCCTTGTTCTCGGAGAAGTGGTGACTTTGCTCCTAGTACTAAGTTTTTTAGCTTTTGTATGATAATACCTGTTAAGTTGAAATTAGTCAAGAGTTTTGATCTAGTGCAGCAGAGAGTATAATTTAAGAGTAAGTTACTGGTTGGTGGTTTCTGTTGTTAGCTGTGGAATTCTATTCAGGAATTTTTCATCTGAGTCTTTTGGCACTTTTATTCATGATTTCTTTGGGAAGTAGATTTTGCCATATGATGTATAGTGGAGGTCATGTGAGCTTTCAAAGCTTATTTATTTATGTTGAATTTTTAACTCAGGTGATTTTAACTTCATCAGCAAAGTAGTGCACTGGACATATGTAATAAATAAAAAGTCTTGACCTTCCAGAATTAAACCATTTAGTCTATGCCATGTATACCTTGACAGATATCTCTTCCGTGACTTGGTATAGTTAATACACCAACAAAGGGATTTTTTAGAATTTCTCATTGTGTATGCACATGTACGTATATAATTATATATTTATGTCTATCTGTGCATATTATATATATATATATATATGTGACAACATTCTGAAGTAATTTTATTACATCAGTGTGGTTACACTACAGTTGAATTTAGCATATTGTTCTGACTTCTCTTTTGCCAGCTAATTACTGCAGTTTTACTTCCACAAAGAAGCATTTGAATAACTAAAATGCTATTCATCCTTTTGCAGACCAAAAATAGCTTGGTTTATCTGAGTATTTTCTACTGAAGATGTTACAGAAAGGTTTAGATTATTAATACAGACTTTTGTGTTTGCGAGGTTAACTTAAGTATTGGTGTGAATCAGACTTGGATCAACTTACCTTTTCTTACCCAGATTGTAATACATCCAAACATACCTGTTGCACGTCTCAGGTTTTTGAATTATTAGCTGGCCACAGTTATTGAGGATTTAGTCAGCAGCTAAATCTGTTCTGTGTCGCACAGTGTGGGATTAGAATGATATGAGGGCCAATAATATTAATTTATATAGTTGTTTGAGATTAAAAGATATTTTCCCCATAAACTTTTATAATGCAATCTGCCTCTTTGAGCTGATTTGAGATAATTTTCAGATCACTGGACAGCCCATAGCTACCACATACTGAGACTAGCAAGATTTGTGGGTTCTTACTGCTTCTGAAAATTAGTCCAAATATCTAAAAATGGATTCAAAATTAGCTTACTTCTGAAAACAGTGAACACCTGCTTGTGTATTTATATAATAATTAAGTGCAAGTTTGACATATTTAGAAGACCCTTCAGCATGATTGGCAAGGAGTGACAAGATCACAAATCAGCACAGCTTTCTTAATTTGCTAATAAGCTCACATAAGATGTTGGGGGATTTTTTACCTAAAATCTGGTTTTGGTCGCAGTCATTTCAAGATGTTGAGATTGAGTTTATTTATTGTAAGAAAGCAAGGATTTTTTTGAGAAGCAAGTTTCAAGAAGCATTAGTGAAACTTGTAGGTTGAAAAATGGAATTTAGGAAACTTTATGTTGAAATAGATAAGTTTTAACTGAAAAAATTATATTTAAACAAAGAGAGTGCATGAAAGAATCATATAAAGATGAGTTTGAACAACTTCTACTCATACAGATTTTGATGGATTTTTTTTTCTTTGAGTCATTTTTTGCACCTTACAGTCACTGGATTTTGTATGTGTTGGTATATCCTATTTTGCTGATATTACTCAGCTGTAGTACAGTTTCACATATTTGGAGCCTCCTGTTTCCCACTCTCTAATGCATCCACAATATTTATCAATATATGTGGTTTGGAACTGAAAAGCTTATGAAGTATCTCATATTAACTCTACAATTTTTTAAACCTTTCAAGAGATGACACGAATAAGGAAGAAGATGAAGATGAAGAAGAAGCAGAGGAGGAGGAAGAAGAGGAGGAGGAGGAGGAAGAAGACAACAATAACAATGAGGAAGAAGAGTTTGAATGCTATCCACCAGGCATGAAAGTCCAAGTGCGGTATGGAAGAGGGAAAAATCAAAAAATGTATGAAGCTAGTATTAAAGATTCTGACATCGAAGGTGGAGAAGTCCTTTACTTGGTGCACTACTGTGGATGGAACGTGAGGTAACTTGAGTTTTAGTTAGTGATTACTTCTTGAATTACTTCTCAAATACACTTATGAATTTTAAGACCTAAATTAATAGACATCTGGAGTCCTAAACTTTTAGTATTGGTGTTCTGTGAAGGTCATTGTACTGTATGAAACTTAGATTTTAGCACTGTATAAATTCAGCATTTTAGTTACTTAGAAAATCATCTTAAAATTACTTGTTCAAAGGAGGCTTCATTTGTTCCCCATCTTTCTTTTAGCTCTCTCCATGCAAGTGACAGTTCACTCTTTCACAGAATCCTCCTCTGGCTTTCTTAAGCCAATTTTATCTCATAAAATATTTGAATAGTGTGCTTAGCTGAGGCTATATGCTCTTGTCAGTGAAGCACAGAGTACACTATCAGTATGGTATTTAACGGGAGAATGACAAGATTCTTAGTGACAAATTAGCGTGCAGCAAATAACTGCATTTCATCAGATCCAGTTTCCACCCTCCCCACCCTTCTTCTCTCTGAGGCTGCCTTACGCTTCCAATCAAGTCTCTTCTTAGCCTAGTGGCATCTTATGCTTTTTTGAATACAAGCAGGAGCATGTGCCTTTTTATTGTCTTTAGTCTATCATTAATAGAAATAACCTGAGGTATCCTTATATTTTTTCCATTCAAGACTTCTTTTTTGCCATTTAAAACTTTGAAAACAGTAGAGAAAACCAACACTTTTGAGCAGCTTATAAGCACATCTGCGTCTTTCATCATTTTCAAAGTATCTGCTCATTGTCTTTAGCTGTTATCTTTTTAACTTTAGATCTGTAAAAAAACCCAAACCCCACAAGTCTGAGACAAATCAACTGGACTTTTTCTTTACTTATTTTTCCTTTTCTGAAAAAGCTAAGGTTCTTGTGACCTTCATCTATCATCTGGATGTCCTACCTCTGACCAAGAGGTTAGGACAAATGTCATTTATTCAGTTCTAGCAAAATCTGCTATCAAAGGTAACAGAGAAGTGTGATGCTTCTCTTCCTCCTTTGAATTCACCTCTTTGCATCTAGGCCTGGTTATTTCCAGGAGCACCTAAACCACTACTGAGGAGGAAAGTCTCACTATCGCCAGTTTTGATAGTGATCATTTGTAGCATTTTGGTCTGCATCTACGTTGATCTACAGGAATAGGATCTTTGACATAAACTGTCTTCAGGCAACGTTTGTAAGCATAGTGGGCTGTGGAGTCAAGACATGAGGGGAGATGCAGCCTGCTCAAGGTGGGGTCTGACTTGCATTTCGGCCCTTATTGGGGAGGACTCCCTTGGGAGTGCAAGTTGCTGGAACTTTCATTCTACCCGCTGAGGATTACTGCCGTTCCAAGAGACTTCTTGCTTTTAAACTCTTGTTCTGGAATTCACGTGTAAATGTAGAAGTTATTTTTCTTTTTGAGCTATTTTTCTTTTTGAGCAAATGTCATGCTATTTTGCATGCTGTGAGGTAAGATGATCAGATTTTTATTTGAGCAATGCTACTTCAAGTCTGAAGAAATGGGAAGTCAAAAAATGAACCTTCTTCACCTTGGAGATTCCAGCACTCCGGTTCTTAAAGGAGAAATCAAGATTCTGATTTTTTTAATTCTGCATTTTAAACAAATACGCCTATTGGTATCAGAGGCATTATTTCTGTGATGAGGATATGTTTGATAAGAAAAGCATTTTTAGTAAACTTGCACTCATTTAAGAATTAAGGAATGTTGTTTGATCTTTCTGACAGCAGGACTTGCACTTATATTTTTATGTGGTGTTTTGAAAGAGACCTCTGAAGGACTTTGGGGGAGTGGGACTCTTCACTGAAAAAAAAAAAATTAATTGAGATTTAACTATGGGACTGTGTGTGGACTCTGCTAAATGTGGCTTTTTTTTTTTTTTTAATTCAAGTAAAATTACTTACATTTTTGGATTTGACAGAAAGAGTGGGTAAGCCTGAGCTTAAGACAGCATCTCAATACTTCAGTATTTCAATACTGTGAAGACTAGTCTCACACAATGTAATAACTTCATTTAGCTTTTAGTCAGTCACAACCTGGAAAAATAACTGTCTTGCTTGGATAGGAAGCAATTCCTTCCTCTCCTTAATCATTGTAGCTTGCTTAGCAGGGACAAGTACTGTATCTACAAGTACAGGGATGTACCGAACTAAGATTTTCTAATCATCCAGGACTTTTTTAATTCTGTCATTCTCCTACCTCTAGAAGTTGACTTTCCTGTTGCCCCTTTTGGTCAGTATGCCATTTAATGACCTTTCTTTAAACCCTACAAGTTTGAGCAGAAATACTAAATAACTACTAATGTTTCTTATCACAAGTTAATTTCGATATCAGTCTGACATTCAGAATAATTGTGCATGGGGGAGTGGGGGAGCATGTTGACATGCCTTGGGGTACTTGGAATGGAATTTGGTAAACTTGATATTCATCTTTGTTAGTTTTTGGGTTTTTTAAATTCTCTGGAACCAGAGACGACAACAACTGTGGAACTTTTTTTTTTTTTTTTTTTTTTAAGAGTTGATAGGAAGTACAGAAGGTGTAGAGTTTTACACTGAAGGATCTTGTTACCTCCTGAGATTCAGGTGATACATGTCTCTGATAAATGTAAAGAATTGGTAGTGTTCAGTGGAGCCTGACTTGTAGTGAAAGGGAACGGTAGAAATCTCTACCCTGAGAGACCTACTTATGTTACCATGTGTTAAGCAAAAGAGTGGAGAAATACAGAGTAACTGCATTTCTTCAAACAGACCAGTAATGTTTTGAATTACGGATGCTCTGTGTGGAACTAAAACTTCTTTGGGGCCTATGGTATGAGTTCCTTTTTCATAATTTTAATCTTCAGCTGCCAGTGCAGAGAAAAGTTTATTTTATTAGTGCTTGAGGTGAATTTCTTCTGCAGCGTGTTCCCAGTCATTAGAGGGTGCATATTTAGAAAGCATTTAGATTGTTTAAAACCTGTATGTCATTATGGTGCAACATCACAAGGCTTGTTATTCTTGAATGTTTCAAGTATTTAAAGCTGAGTCTTACTATTTTGAACATTCCATTTTTTTCCTTCAGAAATCTGCATATGAAAGTGCTAATTTTTGTCTCAGTTTGCTGAACTGTTACTTCATATATAAATTTTATACTTAACTGCCAACCACTGAAATTAAATGTGTAGTGAAATTTCTGGTTCTGGAGAATAATGTATGCCATGCAGGAGGCAGGGGGAGAATTATTTTTAAAAAATTAGTGAAATTAAACAAACCAGAATCCTTAACTAATATTCCAGTATTTGGGTATCAGTCTAACTCTTCTTTCTTCAATCATAGCCAAATTGAATACTTGGTTCTTCCTTGTTGGCAGCTACAGAGAGTTTACTGGAACCTTTCAGTGAATTTGCCAAGGCTTGCTAGTTCCTTGAGGTCACTTGTCTTCCTGAGAAAGTGGTACCTTTGCTAGTGTATGTCTAGTCTGGAAAAATATGCTTTTTTTCCTTGTTTCCCCTCTGGTACTTCTGTGGAGGATTGACTGTGCAATCTCTGGGAGTATGTTGTGATGTATTTTAGCTTGCAAGTATATATATGGGTTTAATAAAATTAGTACATACTCTGATAGAAAGGGCCAATTATTTTTTCTGCTGTATAGCTATTCATTTCATTTTAGCTTTTTTTATTCCTTCCTGTTCAAACTCCACTTTCTGGCAGCCATTCGTTTTAACCAGTAGGACAGAAAAGCTTCTCTCCTTAGTGGGTCTTCATCTTCATTTTGGTAAGGCAAAGGGGATGTTCCTTATCAAGGCATTTCAGGGTTTTATATGAAACATGATTTTAAAAAATTAGGTAAATAATAATTTCATATTAAATCCTTCCTCTTGGTTCTCAAAAAAATCTCTGCAAACTCTTTAAGAGCAGCTCCCCATCTTTTCTGCTAATCTCTGCACCCACCTACTCACTTTAGGGTGGTGAAGCAAGTAAGTGTGGAAGACAGCATTGTAGTAAAACAACCCAGGTCTTCTGAAAGCACACACTTCTTGTATTGAGAGCTGAAGAGCTTTTTTCATAATATTTTGGGGTTTATTTTGTTTCGTGAACAGACTGTCTAGAGCAAGATTAGGTTTTCATATTTTAGCAGGGACAATTCCAGAAAGAAAGGCACTAGTCTGAGTCACACACCCCATTTAAATGCAGCTTTCAGGGTGCTTGTGTGTCATGCAGTAGAGGAAAATGTAATTTAGGGTCAGGTTGTTGACTGTGGCTTGGGGCGTATCCTTTTTGCAGGATCTGTTTCAGCCTGGAGTCTCGTTGTCCCAGGTTTAGGCAAACCATATGCATCTGATGTGTGAATAGTGAAAGGAGCTGTGTGATGCAAAGGTGTGAAGTGTGGGCAGCTCATTCCCTGGAGAAGACGTGAGATTTCTGTGACACTTGGCCTCTTCGCAGGGTCTGTCTGCTGTTTCTTGTGCATTCAGGAGTAAAGCAGGATATGCTCTGGCCAGGAACTGTGACTACCACATAGTGTCTCAGTTTGTGCTCCTTGAGATAAAGGTTTGCGTGACCATTGCTTCTAATACATTTAAGATTCTGTGGTACATACAGATATTCTCTTCAGATTCTGCACGTCTCCTTTGCTTTTGGGTGCCCCTGTGTCTATCAGCTGTCACCTCAAAAGGCACTGCAGTTACTGTGAATCACAGACAGTGTGGGCTGTGCACAGACTTTGCATAGGGGCAAGATTGTTTTCTTACTGGAAATGCATAGAATGAGTGAATACAAATTTTGTGTTCCAACATGGTTGAGGCAGAAAAGACACTGTCAGAATCATCACTTTTCACCATGTTTGTCAAGCCCTAATGCTGTTTTCCTGTGAACATTTAGACCTAATAAAATACTCTTACCTGTCTGTGGGTCACAAAGTCCATTTGGCAGTCACTTAACAGTATTCCTTCTAGAAAGCGTGTTTGACTTGAAGAAAGATTGCTTTACATAGGGTTTCCCACAGTCTCATAGAATATGGGATTTTTCCATATTGGGAAACTGCAGTTATATTCCAGTTTTGGAGAGAAACTATTTACTGACCTTTCACCTGGTAATGACAGTATAATAATAGAATGACAGTGGTATCTGCAGCAGTATAGGCAATCTTGGTATGTCATAGTCTGCTGCAAGATTTTGTGGTTTTTATGTCACATAGAAGGGAAAAAAAAGCCGAACAAATAGTTTTGGAAAGCTCAGAGATGACTGCCACTTCATTTTTCACTGTATTATTGTGTGAAATTTAAGTTAAAATACGTTATTGAGCTTCTGAAATACTTTGCGTAAATCTTAACTTAGCGTATATGTCAAAGCAGGTTGGAAACGTGCATGTTTTTCTGTATATGTTTTTAACTTATGTGTCGGTGTTGTGGATATAATTGGCAGTGTTGCAAAGAAGTTGAATTGGGAATGTGTCAGTAGTCATTGTATATATGAAAATGGTGGAAAGTCAGCATGGTCATGAGTGCATTGGGCTTGATTCCATCTTGAACTAGTTGTCTGGGGATATGTGGTTTGAGTTTTTAGGTTTTTAGTGGTGGTGGATTTTTTGAAGTTGTTTTTTTCCCCCTCTATTTTCATGTTTACCTAGAGGGGTCAGAATTCGTTTGTATGTTAATACATACTAATTTTTAACTGACCTCTTTCTTATGCAGATGGTTCTTGAATTCACAGTTGTAATAAAACAGCTTATTCTAATTCAGAGAAAAAAATTTATTTAATTGATTCTGGAATTTTTTCAGAAATACTCAATGAATGTGACAAGTACAGTACCATAGTTACAGTGTATTCTTACTAAGAATGTACTTCTTTAGTCCTGGATTTGTATTTAACAGGGCCAGTCTTAAATAATAAGGTACCTGTTGTTAATATCTTGGCACTATTCAGTATGTTTTTGTCTTGTATCACTCTGATACAAAATGAAAATATTTAACTGAAAAGGAATTGAAAAGTGTTACTGTGGAGTCAGTGACTCAAAAATTAGTGTCTCCAAAGGGTTAATCATTCCGAATATCACTTTGCAGATACTTGGGATCAAAAGAGTTTATTTTTATTAAATGGTCACATTTTATGCAGTTGAAAGAATTTCTTGTTAAGGTTTTGCAGTGTGTGTGTGTGTGTATGTATGTATATATATATATATATATATATATGAAGGATACCTCTTGGATGTCTATAAAGATTTCTCATTCAGGTAGTTTGTTTCACCTGTGTACATGGATTTCCTGTTGTTCAGTGCAGACTGGAAAAATGGCAGATTTTGTTATTTTTACCCCTTCAGTGTATTCAGTGTATATTACCCTTCATTGTAAAAAAACTGCAATCCTCTGAACCTTAGCTGAAACTTCACAGATTTGAAAAGTACTCAAATTGCTTGACTCAAATTCCAATTCTGTTTTATATTCCTACTAATTCTCTTTTTCGTCAGTTAAATTTCTCTTATGATACCGTGATTACCGGCTTGAAACCATAAATGTGTGCAATTTCTTTTTGTGTTTAGGTATGATGAATGGATAAAGGCAGACAAGATAGTGAGGCCAGCTGATAAAAATGTACCAAAAATTAAGCATCGAAAGAAAATAAAGGTAGTTTTTCTCCCTTTTCTCCCTTATTGCCCCCGACTTTGGTTTGATACCTACTTCAGTAATCCCCGCCTCCCTTCCTGACCTTTTGATTGGCTTACAAATGCTTGACAGGGAAAGCAACTTCATAGCTTTTGAAAAATGGATACTGTTTTCATGGAGGTTTTGGATTTTCTCTTTGGGGTGGGGAAGCTTCTCTTTCCTTCTTTCCTGTATTTTTTAATTAAATGTACTATATGCATTTACAGAAAACAAATGAGAAGGATCCAAATTATGATCAATGTTGGGAGCCAGCTCAGGGGGTGAAATTTGTGAGCTCCCTGTTTCTGGAGAGCAAACCTATGACTAGTCTACATACATGGGACTTTATAATTTCATTGCCAAGCATTTTTTCCAAAACTCATTCTTTTACAACTTATATTTAGGCTTAGATGATGATATATTCCTTGGACTATGAGCTGCAAGGAAGCTTCTCCTTCTGCCACAGATACTGGCACTCTTCCTACCCCCTGCCCAGCACCTTCAGAACCTGACAGCTGCCCTGCCCCTGCTGAGCCTGGCATCCTGCGGTGCCATTGCCCCTAGAGCACTGGCTGTGTTTGCTTTCCAGTTTGTTTTAGCGTTGGCAAAGTCCCTGTCTTCAATAGAAAGGTCTTGGCATGGAACACAGAAAGGTATTTGTAATCTTTTCAAACAAAGAGGAGAGCTTTCCTTCACAGGTTGAATGTTAACGATAACTGTAAATATTGTGGAATTGTAATCTTTGTTAAGATGTGTGCTCAAATGAAATGTTTGTTGGTTTTTTTTAAATCTTTTCTGTCACCTAGAATAAAACTGACAGAGAGAAGGAAGAGAAGTATTCTCCTAAACCCTGTAAACTGCGACGTTTGTCAAAACCCCCCTTTCACACCAGCGCGTCACCAGAGACTGGGTCCAAACTTGACAGCACTGAAGCCAAAAATACTGAACAAACTCCAGCTAAATCAATAGAAATTACTTCTGTCATTAATGGGCTACAAGGTATTGTACTTTAAAGTTTTCTAATTCTGTAAATGGCCTCTAAACAGAAGTAAATGACAGTGTAGAACAACTGATGCAACTGAATGCTTTGTGTCTGTCTGGCTAATTATAACATCATCTTCAGAAATAACCCTTGAACAAAAGCAATGTTGGCAGTTTCTGAAAACAGGTAGTGTGGATTCAGTGCGTTAACAGTCAATTACATTCTATGTGTTGCCATCCTCTTTTTGTTTGATAAAGAGCAAAGAATTTTTGCTTCCTATCTAATGTGAAAATTTTCAATTTTTGATTTATCTAACTTTTAGGAACCATTATTTTTTAATTTTTTTCCTTGAAAAATAGAACTAATAAAGCTAGGTTTCGTATCAGCATGTCTGTCATTGCAAACATTGTTTGCCCCTTCCCACACACTTAGAGCAGCACTATAATTACTGGTTGCTTCTCTTTATCCTTTAGTCTCCAGAGAGGAAATCATATGGTATAGGTAGTTTTTTTTGTGGGAGTTATGTGAATTTAATAATCTTTCAGACTTACTTGAACTTGGATGACACTGGCCACTGGGTTCCAAAATTGTAGGTGGAATAACAGTCAACATAATCTATGAAGCTTCATTTCCTTAGGAAATTAGAAACAAAAAAGCAATTAGTGCTGACACTATTATTAGTGCTATAATTAATCTGTAATTAACTTTACAAATCAAGAAGTTATATGTATATAGATATTTGAGCCAATTCCCATATTTCTCCTTGTATTCATATCTTTTCCCATTGAACTGGACTGCTGATGATTCCTTCTCCATTGTATCTTTGTTCTTCTTTTCTCAGTTTCTTTATTGCTGCCCCTGAATGTTCTTGCTGTTGTCCTACATTCTTGTTGTCCATTTGTTTCTCTAAGTGCTGTCCATTATTGCTTTCACTTCCCTTTTCCAGGCTGGTTATCAGGCTGGTTTGTGAGAGAGTACCCAGTGTGTGTTGTTATTCTGTCCTTTAGACTGTGGATTTTCCAGGGAAAATGATGTCTCTGTTCTAGGCTTTGGAAAAAAGGCAGATAATGGTAGTATTTTGTAGCCTATAATAAATATGTAAATGTATCTTTCAGTTCCTGGTTTGGGGAATTATGCAGAAGCTTGTATTTTGTGGATTGATGCACTCTATGCCTTCTCCACCTCTTCAGAGATTCCTGGAGATGTACTGTATAATACAGAATTTCTCTAGTTTCTAATCTAGCCACTTCACCTTAAGTTTTTGAAGTCTTCAGAAGGTACTATTTAAGAGATATACTGCTAAAGATTACTGTAGCATGTCTTCATATCTGTAGCGTTTTCTTGAGTTGATTTTTTTTTGTAATAATTATTTGTAACCAGAATCAAGACAAACTTTTCCTGTTTTGTTTTTCTTTCTTTTGTTTTGTTTTGTTTTTATTTTGTATTTACTTTTAATTAGCTTCTGAAAGTTCTGATGATAGTGAGCAAGAAGATGACCAAAGTGCCCCAAATGTACATGCTGATGGCAAAGAGGAATCTCAGCCTGAAGCTGTAACCCAAGATAAAAACGAACTCCGTCTAAAAGAAGAACAGAGTGGTTCATCCCTCCCAGAAGAAACTAAAGCTCTTACAGATGCAGGAGTGCCCAAGTCAGTATCCAAGTCTCCTGAAAGACTGCGAAAAGAGATGGAAGAGTTATCTGAAGACAGTGACTCCGATGGAGAAGATGAAGGCACTAAGAAGAGAAAGGATGTAAAAAAGGAGATAGTGGATAAAACGGCAAAACCACAAGTGAAACGTGGTAAACGGAGACATTGTGTTGCTGAGGAATCTTTGAAGACAGTGTCACCTAATAGAAAGGATGAGAAGTCCAAAAACAAAGACTCCCTTAGTTTAGAAAACAGCAGTAACAGCTCCTCGGATGAAGATGAGGAAGACAAATCTAAACTGAAAATCACTCCAACGAAAAAGTACAATGGACTAGAGGAGAAAAGGAAGTCTTTACGGACAAGTACTTTCTATTCTGGATTTTCTGAAGTGGGAGAGAAAAGAATAAAGCTTCTAAATAACTCTGATGAAAGACTTCAGAACACCAGAGCAAAGGATCGGAAAGATGTCTGGTCAAGTATTCAAGGGCAATGGCCGAAGAAAACGCTGAAGGAACTGTTCTCAGACTCTGACACTGAGGCTGCCGCCTCCCCTCCGCATGCTGCTCCCGAGGATGCTGCAGCAGAGGAGCAGCTTCAGACTCTTGCAGAAGAAGGTATTTCTTTGCCTAGCTGTGAACTTGAAAAATCTTTGCCGGCTAGTGTGGATGTGAAACCTGTTGAGGAGAAACCGACTGAAGTCGGTGAGAAGAAAGTTGAATTTCCAAGCAGTGGCAGCAATTCAGTGCTGAATACTCCTCCTACAACTCCTGAGTCGCCTTCCTCTGTAACTGTAACGGAGTCCAGTAGACATCAGTCCAGTGTCACTGTCTCTGAGACGCTGCCACCAAATCAAGAAGAGATACGAAGCATCAAAAGTGAAACAGATAGCACAATAGAGGTGGACAGTGTGGCAGGGGAACTGCAAGACCTCCAGTCTGAGGGAAATATTTCTCCAACAGGTTTTGATGCCAGCGTCAGCTCCAGTAGTAGTAATCAACCAGAGCCAGAGCATGCTGAAAAAGGTAAAGGGTAAACAGAGCTGTTTCCAACCTAACCAGCTCTCATTTTTAGCATTGTTGATGTGTTTTCATTCTGTTGTGGTTATGCTGCAGGGAAGTTAGTTGTTGGAGGAAGTAGTAGCCTGCTGTTCATTTCAAATGTGTGGAAATAGCCACATATGATCTGTCAAGAGGTTTATTTGCCTTCCATTAAAAAGAAAATGTGTCCATTAAAAAGAAATAGTGTCAATGAGGGATAAAGTATATAAGAATGAAGTTTATACTAGACATGGCAAGAAAAGCCCAGAGCAAACCATAATAGCTTGTGTAAGGCATATTTATTGTTGCAAGATGGAAGTATTGTAAACACCCTTCTTAGAAGCAGAAGATGCTGTTTCTTGCATAAAATTTGATTCTCTGTAAGGTGTGGTTTTGGAGGGAGAATGCCCTCTTGCTGCTAGGCTGCTTAGGCAGCCATTTCAAACTTGTAGTTTTTTAGAACATTAACTTCATAAGACTCAAGTCAAGCTGATATCAAGCATTGACCTTTTTAGCTCTGTTTCACTATCAGATGTGATTTTTGCAGATTGAAGTTCCTATCTTGAAACTACTAGAGAAAAGGGGATAATAAACATGACCAACACTTGTGCACATGATGTCAGCGTACTGCTGCTTCCTTTTTAACTGTTGGCAAGATCCAACAGCTTTTTTTCTGAAAGTAGCTGGCTCTTTTGCAGTTCATCAAAAGTATAGCTACTTTCACTGTGTTCTATTGCCTAAAAAATATGAACGTAAAGGAAGAAAAATATATTTTGGCTATAATCCTGAGATAAAAGTGGTTTCCTCATCTCAGTAGATTTCAGTTAACAATTAACTAATTATGCTCAAAATGCCCTTAAGTGATGTGACCTTCAGCATTCTTTTGGAAATGTTCTTCTGAAAATATGCAAAAAAATGTGTTTCCTTAAACAAAGGAGAGAGTTTAGAAGAGGTAAATTTGTAGCCCTCAATAAATACACCTGTATTGTTTTGTTAATTATAGCTGTGTGGGTTTAGAACTTAATTTGTTTGCTTTTTTTATACGAAAGGAATGTATTGCCACTTAAAAGAAGTTTTACACTGTTATACAAGATTACTTTTACATGCATTAGAGTTCAGCTTCCTCTCTGGTTTTGTCAGCATGTTGCCTGCTTCAGAAAATTGGGTTCCTTAATTTAAATTGTTTTATTACAGGGGTCATTTTTAATCTGTAAGTCACATGGTTGTGAAACAACATTTGAAAAACTCCTAAAGTACTCCCTTTAGCATGTGTACTAGAATTCTTTTATCTTTCTTTTCTGCTTTTTCCCCTTGTAGTCACAAATACCAGTAGACTTTTTCCCTTGGTTTTTTTTTGTTTGCCTTCCTTTTTTTGTTGTCTTTTTTTTAATGTTACCCAAGATTTTAATATTTTCAATTAATGTAACTACTGATCACAAGTGATGGCTTTGCTTTTTTCCTCACAGCTTCCAAGTACAGCAAACTTTTAAAAACATTTTTCAGTTCTAGTAGGTCTTGATAACTCTTTTAGTAAATTATATTCTTATTTAATTTACAGTATTAAAAAAATAATAAATTCACATGGTTCAAGAGAAATTCTGATGATGTATGTGGGAAAGTTATCTGTAATCATCTTACCTGTGCACTCTATATGAAAAAAAGTTGCCTTCCATTGTCTTTCATCTCCTCTTGTCAATATAAGTACAAAACTGAGCTGTGTTAAGGATAGGCAGGAACAGTTGCATTGTTGTCTACAGAATTAAATTCTGAAGTATTTTTGATGGGAAGGAGGGGGAATGAGACTGAGAGAAACACACAGAAGTGCAAGCATTTATTTAGTTTTGATTTCTTCTTTTTTTTTTTTTCTTTTCCCAATTGTAGTCTGTACAGGCCAGAAAAGACTTAAAGATGTTCAAGGAGGAGGCAGCTCCTCAAAAAAGCAGAAAAGAAGCCACAAAACATCTGTGAACAACAAAAAGAAAAGTAAAACTAGTAAGTACTGCAGCTTAGTGTGCAATGAAATGTGTGAAAGTACCGTGTCATCTGTTCAAATGATTGTAGGAGATAAAGTCTGGACATAAAAAATGTACTAGGACAAAATGTTCTCATCAGGGAATTCTTAATTCTGTTTAAATGAAGAAACTGCTCTACCTGAATGCCAAAGTGTTTTTAAATGTCTTGTATTACTTCTGGGCCTATTTCTAAGAGGTCCTTAATATTGTGTAATTCCAGAAGACTAAGAAGAGAGAGTATTTCACACATGGCAGAATTGGGACAGGTATCTCTGTATCACGATAACTGCTCGTTTTAGAGGACCTGAAGGAAATTATACTCTGTATTTTCTGCCAGATAAGTTTTTAGAGGTTAATATCTCTACCCTCTAGCAAATATGAGAATAATTCCAGAAGAATATAGACTCTTGTTTTCTTCCTGTGCAGTAAATAGTGTAGGTTTTGCATTTTTTTTGTAGTTGTAGAAGCTAATTGGAATAGAAACCACAGTACTGGGAAGTTTAATAAAAGCAGAGGTGTAGTAGTGGTCATGTGCACATGTGTTTGGGAGACGACGAGATCAATTACTGCGTCATTTCACTGTTAATAAAGAATACCATAAAACAGTCAGCTAGAGAGTGGACTCAGGAGGATAACTGTAAAAATGCAGTTAAAGGAAGGACACAAAGCATACACCATGCCTTTTTTCCCCTGTCTTCCCCACCTCCCTTTCTTCCCTCCCCGATTTCTTTCTTCTAACGGCTTTTACGAAAAGTTTGTACTTTCTGGTCTGGTATTTGCTTTCACCCCACCTTTCCTTCACGTTCATTGATGTCCTCTTCATATTTTCTTATTCTTTTTAATTCTATTTCTCTAGTCTCTTCTATTATCCTTACTCCTTGCCTCACCCCAGGAATTAAAGTAGCAAAACAAACTGAATTTGCAGAACTAATACACCATTTTTAGCCTTGCCATTATTTCCTTGGTTTTGGTGAATTTACCCCTTTCTCTCAACCTGTGTCTCCATCAGGATGCAAACACTTCAAATCTAGAATTGTTTCTTGTACCACATAGTCCTTGGTGTGTATGGGATGTTTTTGTTAGACTTCAGGCACTGCAGAATGTGATAAGGAAAATAAATAGATAAATATGGAGTTAGTTGTAAACAAACAAACAAAAAAAGCTTTTGCCAAAATTCAGGTATACCTGTTAAACCTGCTTTTGTGGCAGCTTCAGCTCTTGCCTTTGCGCTAAACCAGCCAACACCAGCAACTCTGCAGCCAGCTGAGTTCCTTCACCCTACGGGTATCTTGGTATTCAGTTTGTCCTCTGTAGATCACCAAAGCATGAAGGCCAGGACCAAAAGAAACTTTCAGGCCTCATTTTGTCAACACCCAGGGCAGGTACAACTGAGGCATACATTTGTCTTAATAAATCAGAGTTCAAAATGGTTTTAAAAACAACTCTAATGATGGAGATTCTGAAGATTTCCACTGCTTCACTAGACTTGTGTTGAATTACAGTCTCCTGTCCCTGCTTTCGCCCTGTTTTATTTTAGTAATGCTAAAAACTATCGTCTTTTTAATCATTACTCGTGAATCTTGTCCTTTAGACAGATTACTTTGTTTCTTTCCTTTGGGGCAGTTTGATTAGAAAACTCTGTTCAATTTTTGAAGTTGCTTTTATAGTAAGTTTTCTCCACTTCAGGTTGAAAAATTCTTCTGTTTTGGGTCAGCTAAATATATTTTCCCAAAATTAAAAAAAAATTATCATCATGTCTGAGGAATTTGTAGAGTATGTCACACATATTCAGATTATTGATAGTCGTTTTAGTAGAGAAAAAATAGGGTGACATACAGTGAAGGAGAGGCTGGTTTTTACTCTCATTTCTGCCACACATGTCCTAAAAATACAGTCAAAGGCTTGTCTGTCATTGTTTGTTCAAAAATGAGATAGAAATTAATATATATATTGAATACTGTGTTAGAAATAGATATAAAAAAATGTGAATGGGAGATGGGACATAACAGTCAATCTTGCAAACTCTTAGAAAAAATACAGCCTCATAAGCAGACCGATGCAATTCATTTTGGCACAAGGCTGACACATTGGACTGCCTCTTTGCCTTATTTTCTAACGTAGGCAATTTATTTATGGCTGTGGTTCCAGAGCAACAAGTGTGATGCTGTCATGAACCATTCAGAGAGCAGAGTGCACCTTGCCTCTGGGGACCTCAAGCATAGTTGGGTTGTATTCAAGAGTCTCCTTACAAGAAGTGTGTCCTGATCCCACCCCCTTATGTTTTTGCACACACACTTTCAGCAAGATCCTTGCCAGTCTTTAGGATGGATTGTGGTGCCAGAGTCTGGTATTTCTAACCACTCTCTAGCTCTGTAGGATCGTGGTTCCCATAGGTCCACAGAACAGCTCTGAGTCTTCCTGCACAACAACTTAACAGGGTGGTGTTTCCAGCACAAGGTTTCCCTTTCACAGCATGGAACAGAGGCCCCATTATATACCTGGTTTGTGGTTCTGTACTTGGGCACCAGCGATGCAGAGAGCTGTGTACCAAGCTGCTACACCAGGATGAGTTCTGTCATTTTAGAGTTAAAGGCTTTGGGTCAAATAAACTCCCCTTAAGTGAAAATCAGTGCAGGAATAGTTTCTGATTAGCTCTGGTTTGGGCTTTGTTTTGTAACAATGTCTTCTTGTTTCTTCAGCAAACAGCAGTGACAGTGACGAACTATCTGCTGGTGAAAGTGTGTCTAAGTCTCAGTCAGGAAAATCTGTTTCTACTGGCATGAAATCTCACCAAACCAAATCACTCACAAGAACACAATCTCCAGGAAAATGTGGGAAAAATGGAGAGAAGGAGTCTGATCTCAAAGAACAGAATAATCGTTTGCCCAAAGTTTACAAATGGAGTTTTCAAATGTGTAAGTATTTTCTTGAAAACACACCTAGTGGCATCTTGTGGTATATTCAAAAAGGCTTTTTGAATTTTCTGTATTTTGGCTTTTTTGGTTTTTTTTTTTTATCCTGAGTTTCCCTTATTTTGTGATAAATCCTGATTTCTTTTTTTGCAACTGCAGCACAGGGAACTGCCTAAATCACGGTCTTCCAGGCCTGTTTTTAGATATGGCTCCTGAGCTAACTTACAGTTTTGCTGTCCTGTGCATACCTGCCATTCTGGAATGAGCGTTATCTACTCTTCGTGCTTCTTCCTTTGATATTTCCTTGCTGTTTTACTCCTCATTCTCTAGTGTTCAGACACTTGGATGATTGATTTGTAACTTTTTTCCCCCTTCCATCTTGCCTCAGTGACCCAGGACATTTTTACTATTTCTAATATTAAGAACTTCCATGGTGTTTGTTTCAGTCAAGCTACAAGTACAGCTAGGGGTGAGCTAGGTGTAGCTAGAGGTGAGCAGTGTGGAAAGGATCATGCAATTGCTTATCTGAAAAACAGATCAATGGCTTATTAAAGCTCTGATATTAGTGCAGCTTATTAATTGAATCCGATCCTGATGTTGTGGTTTGTTTGTTTGTTTGTTTTTTTTCCTCTCCAATCCCAAATCTCAGTATTTTTCTACTTTAAAAAGTATTTTTCTCCTAGTACTTCTTTACAGCTCAGTTACATTCTGGTGCTCTTTAGGAGTGTGTAATGCAAAGGGTCTTTATTGTCACTTACTGGCCTGTTGAGACTCATTGAATGCTTTCCTGGTACAACATATTTAAAGGGCTTTTGCTCCTTCCTTTCTTTCTACCTTGGCTGCATTCCATATACTGAAGTTGCTTGGCAGAAGGTGTCTATGGAGTGCTGTTTGACACATTTCCTGCTGTTGCAGAGTCAAAGACACTTGCAAAGTGTCTGAGCTTTCTTTGTTTTCCCACAGCTTAACATAGTTGTGCCTCTTGGTCCTTGTGTGCTACCTTCACTATAGGTCAATGAAGTGCATTCTGCACCCCATGCAGTAGTTTAAATGATTCTTAAATGTCTTCAAATTGGTTTTCTCCAGTGTGGCTGCCCTGGACAGAACTGAGAATTCCTCCTGCCAGTGCTGCCCACAGCTGTGTGCCACGCTGTGGAGAGCTCCCAGCTGGAAACAGCCAGGGAGCTCCAAGGCAGCTCCTGTGCTGGCTGTGTCCAGTGAGGAGGGTCCTGTATGGTTATACCTTACAGCCCGTGCTCTATAGATTCTATTAGAACCACCCCACAGCTGTTCAGATTCCTGTTGTAACCTGCTTGTTCTGTCACAGCCAAGACAATGGAATTCATTTTTTATCTCTTCCTTAAAAAAAAAAAAAACACAAAACAAAACAGAAAAGTGTTTGATGGTGTCTTGTAAAACATAATAAGAAATATGAACAAATTTGTGGTAACAAACAGCAGCTGCTGCTGTTGCTGTGTTTCTTAGCTTTCCTGTTTGCTACCTCAAAGCACATCACTAAGATTTGAGTACTTCCCACTTCACTGACATTCAGAAGTGTTTGGAAATGCTTAAAAATAAGCAATAATTAATAAAGATTGTTTACCTTGTAGCTGATTTGGAAAATTTGACTAGCGCTGAGCGTATAACAGTTCTCCAAGAGAAACTGCAAGAAATCAGGAAACATTACCTGTCCTTGAAATCTGAGGTGGCTTCCATTGACCGAAGAAGAAAGCGCTTAAAGAAAAAAGAGCGGGAAAGTAAGTGCTGGGAACTAAATTCTATTTTTAGAGGGCTAAATTGCATGTCATATTATTAAGGTGCTAACAAGACTAGATAATTTATAGGGAAACATGTGCCATAAGGAGTGTGGGTTTGTTTGGTTTTTGGGAAATGCTGTGTGCAGTTATTTTGTGACCTTCAGAAGGTAGGGATTAGATACCCAGTGACTATGTAAGGGAGCATTAAAAGGCATGCAATCTATTTAATGCTGTTCTGGTGGAACTACTATACAGGAAAAAAAAAAACCAACCAAAAATGTAAACTTTTCTATCCAGTGAAATAAGTATCTAAGGGTACGAATAACTTTTCTTCAAGTTATAGATAAATTTACTGTAGTATTGCTTGTGGGCCTAGTTAGCGTTTTACCCTTAGGATAAGGAGTTTATTCCATGAGTTTAAGGGAGACCAATCAAATTGCTCATTTTTCTGAAGCTGCTGCACCTATTGCTGGAGGGAATGTTCTAGTGCGCCTGCTTCTAGGAAGGCTAAAAGGATCATTTTCTCAGTGTGACAAATGCCACATGTATTAAGATTTTTATAGCTGCAGCCATCACATGGGAATTGCTTGGTTGCCGGAGCAGGGTGTGTGTGCAGATTCAGTGCTGATTCCCACAGGAAAGAAAGGGAACAGTTGGCTGTGCTAGTGGGTCAGGAATGAGCTCTGGTATCCTTTGGCTGGGCCCTTGATCTGGGTGGTTGATGAACCAGGGCTACAAGGGTTAAAAATGCTGTACTGCCTTGCACACGGCTGAGTACTTCTGTCAGGGTATTTCCTACTAGGAAACTAGGGAATAGAGGCTTTTTTTCTTTTTATTTGCTAGGCATTAGTTGCTGGGGTCAGTGTATACCGATGCTTGTTGTTGAATAGGAAAACATTTTTATTGCTTGATTTACAACTCTGTATAACCTGTGTTTTCCTGTGCAGGTGCTGCTACTACATCATCTTCCTCCTCATCACCTTCCTCTAGTTCCATTACGGCTGCAGTTATGTTAACGTTAGCAGAACCTTCTATGTCAAGTTCGTCACAGAATGGAATGTCAGTTGAGTGCAGGTGACAGCAGGACTTGCCAAAGCACTTTGCACTTAATGGCTGCTGAGGGCCACTCTTTTTTTTTCTTTTTATTTTTTTTTTTTTTTATACTGCACAGTGGCACAAAATTCAGACAAGCACTATTTTATATTTAAAGTTGTTTCTTGACAAGCTAACTTTGCACTTAAGTGCACTTTTATGAAGAAAAAGTACAACAAACTGCTTTTCCTCAAGCAATAATTGTTTCCAACTTGTCTGGGAATTGTAAGTCTAGTGACTCGAAGGCCTTCCACTGTGGCAAATGGAGGCTGTTCACTGCCTGTAGAGACAGGACAATAAGCATATAGTTGTTGGGGTGATCTAAAATCAGTGTGGTAAGGCTTACTGTATTCCCTGGTATTTTGTTAAAGCTGGAACATTTGATATTTTTCCATTTATTTATGACAAATATTGAAAATATTTTCATTTGTACAAGCTAATTGTTTTTTAACTGCTAAGTCACCTTATAGTGGCTTTATTGTATACGTCAAGCACATCTATTCAAAACCTGCAGTTAGTAGGATGTTTGACATCAGTCCTGATAACCAAATATGAGGATTCCTTTAAAAAAAAAAAAAAAAAAGACTGACTAATGTTTACAGGTTTGAATTAGGCTTAAAGAGGTTACTCTGGGTTTTAAGAACCCGTTAATTGGAATGAAACTACTGTACTTTGCCATTTTTCTATAAAACAGTATTTTTTTTTAATTTTGATAAAATACATTATGAAAAAGAAAGAAAATGGCTAACAAACTGTATTAAATCTTAATGTATAAAGATTGTATTCAGCCAGTTTAAAGTGTATATTTATTCATAATGGATTATAACAGGTATATTTTTGTGTTTTCTTGTAAATGTTTCTTTTCCCCTTAAAGCAACAAATATTTCATTTGTAATGCTTATTTTATTACGAGCTTCAAGGAGAGGACTTCAAGAGGGAGTAAGGTGTGAGGTTTTAATTTGTGGTTGCTGATACCAACACTGCCACAAAAGGGTAATTGTTTTTAAAATAACTAGCTAGCCGAGTGGTAGATGTTTAATTTTTTAAATGCCTTGTACAAATTCCAAAACCAACTTCAAAATGTTTTCACTTGTATTGATTTTATGTTGAATGGATCCCAAGCTCTCTCCTGTTAATTCTATACCTTTGTAAGACATTTGTATATTGCGGAAGTGTTCATTCAAGCTATTTAATACCTGGCACTGTTAATACACAGTACTTTATTGTACAGATTGTTTTACTGTTTTAATTGTAGTTCTGTGTACTTCTTTTGCCTGGGGAAATAGGGGCTGGCATGTTTTTCTTTGTTTTCTGGCAATACAACATGTAAGAATTCAAAGCATTTTGTTTGTAGATGCTAGAGTGTCAGAATCCTTTTCATTTGACTTTTCTAAGAAAAGCATTTTCAGTCTTCGTAGTGTGCGCTTAAAGTTATAACTGATTTTATTGAAAATGGTTTCCAAGTATTCAGAATTGTACAGGACTGTAAAAATTTGTTGACAGACATTGAAGGAAAAGCTTATAGAAAAAAGCTATAAAATATATATTAGGTTCTGCAGAAAATGGAGAGTTATGTAATATATTGTACAAATGTAAGCAAAGGCCTCTGAAATAAAATGCCATAGTTTGTGAATCCCTGATTTTGTTTCTAACAGTTTAATTAAGCAACTGTAGTGTGTTCATGAAAATTATGTCAAGCTGCAGAATCAGTTTAGCAAATGATCTCTGATGTGCTGTATAGACATATAAAGATACATTAGAGCAGGTGCATTGGCTAATTGTCCTCTTGGCAATTAATTCAAATACATCCTCTTTTTCAGCAGAAAGCAAAAACGTGGCATCATGAAGGCAGTGCCTGTTGAAACAAACTGCTGGCTACAGTTAAGTTAACCAAAATACTGTTACACCTGCAAAATGACAGATTACTGATGAAGCTGACAGGAGCAAACAATGATAAATAACTTGAGGAAACATTGACTGGGTTAAGAACTACGAGCAATCTGACACTGACAGGAGTAATTCTAATTATTTCAGTGGGGCTACTCAGAGAGTATTTTCATCTGTTTGAGTGGAATCGAAGTTGTAATAGTTCAGTTCTGCTTTTCAGTCTCAATAGGCCTAACAGGTATTGATGTAACTGGGAACTACATCTGGGTAAGCAATAGCAAATTCACCTCTTCACTCACTACTAGTTCTTGGTCAGCTCTCAGTTTTACTGCCAGCATATTTCTTTTCATGTGACAGTTACTGACTTTGGTCTGGGGCGGAGGGAATTTGTTTGTTCACCTGTTTAAAACAGGGATCATTAATCACTTTCCTGCTCCCAAATGGCGTTTTTGCCTTAGTAGGATTTTTGCTTATCCTCAATACAGAGATCATTTAATTTTTTACTGTACTTCTCATGCAGTTTGATGGCTAGTCAAACATTTTGTTCTGCATGTTTTACATTGCACCTCTTCTGTGAAGTGTGTCTATAAATGGTACTCTCAAGGTTTGTAGAACCACTTGTGTCCCAGTGGCATTCTGTTAGCCAGGCAGTTTTATCCCATGTTCCAGTGTGTTAAACCTGAGCTGCTTTTCAGGGTATGCATTATAATGCAGCTTTACATGTGGGTGAGTTCCCTGCCTGGCGCGTGTACTGTGCTTGAAGCTGAGCAAGTTTACCTCTAGCAGTGCCTGCTTGGCTCTTCCCTTAACTCCTGAGTGCCTGCTCAGACCACAGCCTGAGAGGCAAAGCAAGACAAACTACCCCCCTGGTTTATCCTTTACACTTTGGCTGAGCAACAGACTCGGTTTTGTGTGTCTCACAATTGATGATGTAGGGAATAGCTGAGATTGGCGTATGCCAAGAGAAAACGTGCCTTGCTTGAAGGCTCTGCATTGCTCCCACCTCCTTTAAATTGCAGTCTCCACTGTTGACTGTACATGGTTGTGACTGGGTAGTTCCCATCACACTGTGAAATTTTCTGCTCTTTGGCAGATTTCCTGGAGGCTCTGTGCCTCTTGCTGAGCTTCACTGACTATGTCTCTGGAATGTACCAGCCAAAGGCTTGTCCAGTGTCATATGGATGTGTCACAGTGGTTGAGCCTCTTCTGCCCCACCTGTGTCACCTGCAGTGCCGCTCCCCTGTGTGAAGGCAGATTAAAAAAAAACCACTTAAAAGTCATGCAGCAGCCACCTGCCCATTTGTAACAATTTGTGTATTCTCTTGGGCTGACTTGGTCCATGAGGGTCCCTACCTTTCCCAGCATTCAGAGGACAAGGCAGGGGATACCTGGTGCACATGTCAAGAATAATGCTTTCCCTTTGTTCCACAGCTGCATTACTTGTTTTGCCTTCGATTAAGGATTGGTGCCAACGAAGTTGCTAATGCTGGCAGCTCAAAACCTGCATCAAAGAGGTGACGTGCCAGCCCAAGAGCTGGCCTGTTTGCTTCAGCTTCCCTTGGATCTGAGGATCGTGGGCAGTCAGTGAGACAACCCTGTCACACGCTCATCACAGATTCAAATTCAATGAGGTTAGAAAAGACTTCTCAGATTGAGTCCAACCTATGACCGAACACCACCGTGTCAGCTAGACCATGGCACTAAGTCCTCCACCTAGTCTTTCCGTAAACACCTCCAGGGACGGTCACTCCACCACCTCCCTGGGCAGCCCACTCCAATGTCTAATCGCTCTTTTTGCGAAGAAATTCTTCCTGACGGCCAACCTAAGCCTCCCCTGGTGCAGCTTACGACTGTGTGCATCTCGTCCTGACGCTGGATGTTTCTGAGTTGCCACCGCGCCCGCGCAGAGCTCGGCCCAAGGGGCGCACACGCGGCACGGCCGCGCCGTGGCTGGGACAGGCTCTGGCCGTGTGGCGGGGCAGGTCCCCGGCGCTCGGAGGGCTCCCGGGGGGCGGTCGGGCGCGGATGTCCTGGGGCGTCGCGGGGGCGGTCCCGGGAACACGGCGGGCCCTGCGCGTCGGAAGTGACGAGCCCGTTCCCGCCCAGCTCCGCATCCACCATGCGGGTCCGCAGGGGCGGCGAGAGGGCGCGGGTCCCGCCGGCGGCCGGGAAGGAGCAGAGGGAGCAGGAGCAGTACGTGGTGGGGCAGGTGTCGGGCAGCCTCGGGGCGGGCGCGGCGCCCCCCGCGCCCCTCGCACGCCTGTTCCGCGGCGGCGCCCCACCCGTGCTGGTGGCCGTGCCCGCGGTGAGTGAGGGGGGCGGTGGGTGGTGGGTGGATGGGGTGATTCCGCGGGTGCAGCACCGGCCCCTGCAGCGGTGGGCTTCGGGCGTGGGGCTCCAAGTTGAGCTCTAGCGTGTTAAATGCTTGACATGAGTTCCTGGAGTTTTGTTCTGCAAGTCCGTTTCTCTAAAGGAAACTAAGAAAAGGAAGCGTACGGAAAAAGCGGAGAAAGTGTCAGAAGACCAGAGCTCATCCATCGTGCAAGAACCTCCGGTAAAAGTGAAGAAAGCCGGGAAAAAGGACCGTTCAAAAGCAGAGAAAAAACTGTCTGACAGGTGAGTAGGTGAGACCGTTTTATGGTGAAGATAAAAAGCCCAACATCTAGATTAATCATAATATCATGAGTTTGACGAAATAATGAGGTTCTACTATTCATCTTCAGCCCAGTGTTTAAGATTATTTTCAAGATTGTGCAACTTTTCTGTAGCTTTCTGCTGAAAGGTGCAGCTTCTTGATGAGCTGGGTCCGTGAAATACAAATTCCCTGTTAAGAGAGCTACCGTGTCCAGCAGGTTGTAGATGAAGACACTTGGATCCAGTTTTCTCTAGCACGTGGAGATGTTTCTAGCCGTAGTTGGCTTCATCCAGCAGACCTGGAGTCAAAGAAGCAGAGTTGATTTCAGCAGGAGCAAGGTGCCAGACAGAGGAACTTGTGCTGATCATGCTTGACCTCTGCTGTGACACAGAACCTCTGTTACACTGTCTGTTCTCTTAAGTACTTGAACCAAGCATTTGGTTGCTCTGCTGTCAGAGCAGGTTATATGATGCAGTTTGGATAATAAAGTGCACTTGATTGTAGCACGAGGCTAACACCTTGCCTCCTCTTTGGCACTGTGTCTTTTTGCCTCTTCCGTGCCCATGGAACCTGTGTGCTGTGTTGATGTCAGCAGCCTTCCAGGGGCTCCTTCAGATCTGCTCATTGACGGGTTTGGATAGATAGAGGTTTGGTAGAGCATGACAGAATTCCAAAGGTTTGTCTGTTTTGAGTATTGTGGATACTGGGAAGGATTAAATCTGTCTTTAGTTCTAGCATGCAGAGATGGTTGGGTTTTTTTTCACTTCATTTTTAGAGGCTATCAAATTATTTATTTCTGAAGTATTTCTTTATTACTCCTACTAAATAGTGAATGTAATGTCCTCGGGATAGCAAATAGTTTTCCATGATATGGAACGGTCAGATATGTTTGTTTAATGCATAATAAACAAAATAATGTTTGAAATTTTATGTTGAACGTAATGTAAAGTGTAAGTTAAAATATTTCTCTTGGAGGCTTCAGTTCTTTGACTTCAAACCCCCTGGTTTATGCCCATCAATTGTAATCTGTGTGTCTGTTTCTGATAAGAGAGAACGCTTTGAAGCAGGCAGATGAAGAGGAGAATCAAAAACTGTTTCAAAACAAAACGAAGCAAAAGAAAAAGGCTTCTCAAGCCGTCACCAAGAGTGTTGTTAATTCACCTACGGGCACGACTGCAGGACAACAAAAGAGAAAAAAGGTGGCTGATGAAACGGTAGACAGAAGAACGGTGTTTGTTGGAAACTTACCTGTCGACTGTACTGCTCAGGTACGTGGGTGGATTCTGTCAGCTAAAGGAATGAAAGGAGTTACAGCAGTCCTCAGTCTGAGGGGATGTTTCCAGCTGAAAAGTCCCACACATTTGTGACTGAAATTGCTTTTGGGAAAGTGGAAAATAGTGCTCATTCTCAGAAACCATTAGAGGTTATCTCTCAGGTTTCTTGGAGTTGGGCTTTTCACAGCAGTAGATACGGTTTGTCTTTCTTGAGTAGAATTGGTCTGTTTCTCTGTCAGTGAAAAAATGACTGAATAAATGAGAACTGCAGTTACTAAGTCTGCTTCTAATTTTGAATGCAAGCAGCGCTTCAGACTGTTGCATAGAACATGTTAAATTTATACTTTCTTCCATAGTAAAGGACAGGGCTTCAGCTTTGGCAGTCTATAGAAGAAGCTGACACAAGAAACACAGAAACAGTTGCGAATTACTTGCATATTTTAGTAGCCCTTTAAGGGACCTCATAAAAGGAAAACAGTGTAAGAACAGTGTTACTAATAAATATTGAACAATCATTCTCATTGCCAGGGTGCGAAAATGTACTGAATGTTTGTAATATCTTTTGTTTAGGTACTGAAATCTCTTTTTAAGAAGTATGGACAAATCCAGTCAATTCGCTTCCGGTCTTTGGTATGTTATTTCTTCAGATCTTATGTAACAAAATTTTTTGTTCGTCTTAAAGGGCAATAGTGTTTGTTTGTAAGGCTTATATCCTCATTAGTTCAGAAGTGGGTTTGGCATGTAGGTTTCGCATTAGAAGCAGCCTTGGATATGTTACCACAGAAGCAGCACAAATGCATTTTTCCTGTAGCAGCAGTTGATCCAGAATCAGAGCTTTATGTTCTCTCAAAGAGGAATGCCTTTATTATTGCTTGTTCAGCTAAGGCATTACTTACCTGTTTTTAATTCGTAGTAGTAAGACATGTTGATTGTAAATTGGTGTACTTGCTAAAATAGTTGACAGTAACAGTCGTGGAACTCAAGAAACAGACAAAAAAAGCTCTCTAACTCCAAGGTTTTTGTAGATCATCTCTAAGATGAGCCACTTGCATCATTTGCTCACTGTCCTGGCTACGTTGCTTTGGGTGGGAATGGCACTGGTTGAATTCCTGTTTGTCTTCAAGAACGAGTCTTTGTGATAAGTTGACACTAGGCACACCTAACTCGAGTTCTTTTTATCTTAAAGATTCCAGCAGAAGATACTATATCCAAAAAGGTAGCAGCAATCAAGTAGGTTCCTTTTTGTGAATTCCGTGCTTTATTTTTCAAGGCCAAAATAATTTTTTGTGTGTTGTTTTTTTAAAAGTTTGGCTATATTAGGCCTTTTTTAATGTGTTTTGTGGGGTTTTGTCTTTTGTCGTTACCTTTGTGTGTATTAAGTTTTCTTGATAAGTGATAAAGAATTATGCGCCATGTGCACCAGTAATTTGTTACCTGAGGTTGCATTTCTTATATTTTAGGAAGGAAGAAGTTACTAATAGTCTTTGGATACGTTTATGAGCTGAGGAAGCTTGCTCAGGGTGCATAGACAGGCTGTACACGGTGGGACTCCCTTGGACATACAGGGCTAGCTTGACCTGTAAGAGAAATGAAGCTGCTAGTGAGCATGAAACGAGCAGAGGCGTAGATGTGTCCAACAAGAAGTGCTTGTTCACTGCATATAATCAAAATGATTTAAACATTAATGTGTCTTTTTCATGTTCCAGGCACAAGGTGCACCCCAACGCAAAGTTTGTTAATGCCTATGTTGTCTTTAAGGAAGAATGTGGTGCTGAGAAGGCTCTGAAGGAGTAAGTTTCAGTTTTGTTCCTCGTTCCCTATTGAAGAGAGAGTTCAGGGAGATTTGCAGCTAAATTTAAGCAATCTCCCCACTCTTGCTTGAATCAAGAACAGAATGTTTGTTCATACTTAAAAGCAACTTTGCATTTTGAATACACTGCATTTTGGATGAAGTGACATTCTAAGTTAATTAACACTCAATTCACTTTTAAAACTTTTTGCTTTTGGCTACAAAAAGGAATGGAACAGAAATTGCTAGTGGATTTCACATCAGAGTTGACACTGCATCTAAAACCAGTTCAGTAAGTAAGATGTGTGACTAGAAAAACTTTTCTGGTTTGGCTGGGGGGAGTTATTGTTTTTGTTTGATTGTTTTGTTGGGTTTCTTTTTCTGTAACAAACAACTTACTGTTTCCCCTCTCTCTTGTTTTCTTTAGCATGACAATAAACGATCAGTATTCTTGGGAAATCTCCCATATGGTAGGTCAAAAGTGGGTTGTTATGCATCAGGGTCGCTTAAAATTTATGGAATATGTTGACATGAGGTTTTTTGTTTCTCGATATTTAGGGTAGCATGGTTAGGTAGCTAAATATCTTTTGCTGGTATTAATTTTTGTTTGTCAACGGAAGCACCTGAAGGGGTTGTAAGTTTTTGTCAAGTTCTGCAAGTTGACTGTTTTCTTTACTGTAGGTAGCACTGCAAGTGCTTTAGTTCTTTTTGTTACTTGATGTTTTTTAAATAAATATGACTAAGTTGCACAGGCCATAGCTTTCTGAACTGTTCAAGGGGTTCCACCAGTAGCTGTTGTGAACCAATTCAAAGTGATGGACAGTGATGGCTTCTCATTTTGATGAGATGGCTTCTCATGTGTGAGCCACAGGGTTAGTGACTGTGCCCAGACAGCTCTTGGTGATCAGTTGTTACCCCTGTGGAGGTGTTTACCATGCAGCTGAGGAGTACTTGAAGCAGTTCTTGAGGAGTACTCAGCTGCTTCTGAGTAGACTGGAGAGCAGATGAAGGGGTTGTCACTGGTTGTGGTCTATGTGAGGATATTAAAGAGTCAGGGTGCTCGGTACAAGCATCTGACTCAGGGGTTGTGTGGATGTGTAAATACTCTGGGTGAAGACTTTCCCTGTGCCTGTGGCCTGGTGCAGAGCCACATGTACCATGTACTGCAACAGTAACACTGGAACAAACAGGCTTTGAACCTCAGTCTGTAACACTTGACCTCTCTGAAAACCGTGACAGGTGACAAATCTGATTGTGGTGACATTACTAGTCCCTGTTGTGTAGAGCTTGTGTCAGGACTGCGTGTTCCTGTGTACACGCTGCAGAAAAAGGTTTGGACGTTACAGGCTCCCCAGGGAAGTGGTCACAGCACCGAGCCTGACAGGGTTCAAGAAGTGTTTGGACAATGCTCTCAGGCACCTGGTGCAATTCTTGGGCATGTCCTGTGCAGGGCCAGGAGTTGGACTCCTGATCCCTGTGGGTCTGTTCCAACTTAGAATATTCTATGACTCTGTGATTTGCCATGCTCTGAAGTTGCTTCAGCATCCTGAACCTTTCTCAGCACGTCGAAGTCCTGTTGCTGTGGTTACACCCATCCTATTAAGTTCAGCCCTTCCCCTTGATAGAGAAATGTTGATATCTGTGTAAGGGGATTGTATGAAGCATAACTATTCAAAAAAGAGAATAACCTGTATTTTTGTGATGATACATCACACTTGTCTGTTTGTGTAGGCATGAGATAGAGAAAGCATTGCATATCCAGTTATTATCCAAATAATTGTGTAGCAGCTGTGATTGGAAATTGTAAATCCCTTCTCCCCCATTCAGCTAAAATTCATTGAGCATTTGACTTGAAGAACTGCCAGCTCAAGCTCATTATCATCAGCATTAATTCTTAGAAAGAAATGCTGGCGTAAGAAGGAGCTGCAAAAATGTAGCAGGAATCATAATTTCCACTGTGCTCCAACCATAAATGAAATTATTTGAAAAATTTATTTCAGTCTTTGCCTTCATTCTTATTTGTGATTTATGCTGTACTCTTCAAAGCAGGAGAATGGGTAACTATCAAAATAAATAGCCTTTTATATTGTTAACTTGCTGGGGTTTTTCTGAACCACTGATGCCGTGTACCTGAATTGGTGAATGTGAAATATTATTGGGGTTTGGGCCAGGCTTTAAAGCTGTGTGTGTTGCCAAAGAGAGATCCGTTCCCTTGTGCTTGCCTGCAGACATCCTCGACGATGCCGTGCGAGAACACTTCCAGGTCTGCGGAGATGTCGTGGGAGTGCGAGTTGTGAGAGACAGAAAGACTGGCCTGGGAAAAGG